>NC_056745.1:1501205313-1501480313 GCF_019279795.1 Protopterus annectens
GGAGCAACTACATTTTACCCAGTACCGTACACTAGAGATGGGACCAGGAGAGGGGCTCTACAACCAAATGGAACAGTAAAGGAACTCAAAGACATTTTAGCAGCACCTTCATTTAGCACTGTATTGACTACTACTACCACCGATTTTGGCAGTTTAAACGCACAGTTCACGCTATTTGAGAAGGCACTTAAAACATTTAAATCCATACAAATGGACAACGTGTTTATGGAAAGGTCCATTGAATTGGGACAGGTTCCTAAAGGTCTTCAGATGTTTAAATTGCCTTTTGGTTTTTCTGAAGGAACAGAACTTTTTACTGAACTTACTCATCTGTTCGACAGAACAGGTATTGAACTTATGCGACATATTATACGTAATAATAACAATAGATTGTCTGTTTTGAATGAGCAACTAACTAAACTAGATAATAGTATTCAAAATTATCTTTTATTTGAGTTTAACAGATACCGGTTTGATAAAATACTGAAAGACAATGACAAGTTTATTCTAAATGGTCTGGAAGCTAAAAATCACAAGCTTACTAGAGACATCAACGATTATAGGTGTAAGAGGGCCTATTCACATTTTAAGGAATTTAAAAACATGAAACGTACATTTAAAATTGATGGATTAGATAGAGTGGATGTTGATACTTGGAATGCACAAAATACTAATACTAATTCCTAACATACCACACACTGATGTATGCAATGAGGCTGTGTATGATAATGGGGAGGGGGCTTTTTTAGAAGAACCGATTCTGAGGAGATCAGAGTGGTTAAGGGACCGGTATGGGGAGCAACAGCAGAACTATCAATATTTGAACAGAAAACACAGGACCAATTCATGGTACCATTAGTAGAGGAGGATTTTATTTGTACACTAGTTGATTACAATGTTACACAGGGATGCTCCACAAGGGGCATTGTTGATTTTCAATCAAATCATGATTTTCAGAACAATTATTGTATACAGACGACTGATGGATTTTCTGCTTGTGATGATGACACTAGTGAGATATACAACAATGTCAATAAATGTGTATGTTCCATTTTGGTTGACGGAGATTTTAGTGTGTGTACAATTTTACTGATTTAAAGTTTGATGCAAGTTATTTAAACCTTTTTAAAAAGGGTTTTAAATGTGTTCCTAAATTCAGATTAGACATTGGTAAAATTTTGATTAACCTAAAACTTTTTACTAGAAAATTAAATTTAAGGATGTTTTTTAAGAACAAAAATATGCAGAATGACAACCACTACTTGACATTAAGAAGACAGAGTACTTTTATACCCCCACAGAACCCTATTATTCAAGTATTTGAGAGGCTATGTGATACTCGGAGTCATAGAATTGTGAAAAATGAAAGAATCACATCCTACAACCTCACTACAGTTGAAAAGTTTTGTTTAAAAGAACTTACAACAACAGATAAATACAGGGTTATGAAACCCGACAAAGGTTGGGGTGTGGTTGTTATGAATAAAGAGGATTATTTCAACAAAATGACGACAATGTTAAATGACAACAATACATATGAGAAGGTGTCAAAACATGAAATCAACAGAGCATATACTAAACTGGATTGGATCATGTACGAATACTTGATGGATGGAGTCATTACCAAGGATGAATACAATTTTCTTAATGTGGAACATCCCATGACTCCATCCATCTTTGGTATTCCAAAAATTCATAAAAATGTTTACGATCCACCATTTACACCTATAGTCTCTGCTAGAGGGTCCAAAACGGAGGCTATGTCTTCCTTTATTGACTTTCAGTGTAAGGAAGTTTCAGGCAATTTACACCACATTGTGAAAGATTCATGGCATTGTTTGGATAAAATTAGAACCAAGCTTGTTGGAATAAATCTTGAGTTTTCTATGGTCACTATTGACATTGTGAGCCTTTTTACTGTAATACCACACAAGCAAGGTTTAGAAATGTTTGAGGCAAGCCTACTTAAGTTTGGTACATTCAGTAATGACAAGTGTAAATTTTTAAGGGAATTAATGGAATTAGTTCTCGAAAATAATTATATATTCTTAAATGGTGAATATTTCAGACAAAAAACTGGGGTGGCAATGGGGGCACGATCTGCTCCCATTTATGCCAACCTTGTGTTGGCTATGTGGGGAGACACAAATGGTGTTTTCTTCATGTTTTTGGGATGATGTTGTTCTCTACTTGAGGTTTTTGGATGATATTTTGATTTTCTGGAAGGGTGCCAGAGAAAGATTTATTGAATTTGAATCATTCTTAAACACTACAACTACTTTTTTGAGTTTCACTAGTAAGATAGTTGATAATTACTGTGAATATCTTGATATATTATTATACAAAAACAATGGTAGGATAGATACCAACATTTATCGGAAAAAAACACATTCCAATTCCTTTTACATTTTGATAGTTGTCACCCTTACCATCAAAGGAAGAATGTAATCAAAGGACAGATGGTAAGGTTATCAAGAATCATTAGTGACGATATAAAACTTATTCAAAAATAGATAGAGTCTTTATTTCTAACCAGATGGTAACAGAATTAATTAACTCTAAAATCATTTTGTGTCCTATATCAGATCATAATTCAATTGTCTTTGAGTTCATGATAAAAAGTACTTACAATGTTCAGATCAAAAGGATACCAGCATACTTAACTCAACTAAAAGACTATAAAGATTATATACTTTCAGAAGTGCAACATTTTTTAGAAATAAATAATACTCCTGAAGTCTCCATTGTTTATGTTTGGGATGCTTTAAAATCATATCTATATGGACAAAGTATCAGATGGTATAATAATAAAAGGAAATCTTGGGATAAGGAATTATTAGATATTCAAAGTAAACTAGATTCTTATAAGCATAATAATAAAGAAAATATTATGGACAAAAAAGTCATTGAAGAAATAAACAAACTAAATGAGAAATACAAAGAAATTTTAACTCATAAAGTTAAAATAACTTTAGAGAAATACAAGTTTTTGTCTTACTCAATAAGTCCCAAATACTTACATAAACTTAAAAATAAAACAAAAAGGTTGAATAAGCAAAATCATATCAAAGAAATTTTCTCTCTAAGGAAAAAGAAGAATGTTTCTAGTCTACCAGAAATATTAGATGAATTTAGAAATCACTTTCACAAAATTAATCATAATAACATTAACATGGAACCTAAAGATAAAATAAAGGAATTTATAACTACAAACATGAATAAAAAACTTAATAAACAACAGACTAAACTATTGGATAAAAGTATTTCATATACAGAGGTTGTTACACAAATAAACAAGCTTAAATCAAACAAAGCACCAGGTAATGATGGTATTATACCAGAGATATATAAAATTCTTACTAAAAGTACATACTCATTAATACATAAGGTTTTTAATTTGGCCCAAAATGAGCTAATAACTCCCCCATCTTGGCAATACACATTTATTTCGCCAATTTTAAAACCCAATAAAGATCCAACTAGATGCACTTCATATCGACCCATTTCATTACTTAATGTTGATTATAAAATGTTTATGAGTATTTTTGCTGATAGATTGAAGACAATCATCCCAGGCATTATAGATATAGATCAGACAGGCTTCATTGTAAATAGAAACACTTTTGATAATATAAGGAGAACTCTAACATTAATTGATTTTGCAAATAGGAGAAAGAAAGATTTAACACTTATTAGTCTCGACATAAGTTCAGCATTTGATTCAGTAAGTTGGGACTACTTGTTTATCTTACTGAAGTGCACAAACATTTCAGATGCATTTGTAAATCTGATTGAACATTTATATAAAGGAGCATTGGCTTACATTAAGATAGGAACATATGTCTCACAAAAAATACCCATTTTAAAAGGTACAAAACAAGGGTGTCCACTCTCTCCATTATTATTTACTTTAATAATGGAGCCTTGGGCGAATCTGATCAGAAACAGTACTGATATAGAGGGATTTGAAATAGATGAAAATACAACATCTAAAATTCAACTTTTTGCAGATGATGTTTTAATTACATCAGCAGGATCTAATTCTTCTATGCAGTCCCTATTTGATAAAATGATGAATTTTAAAAATATTTCTGGTTTAATATTCAATGAAGAAAAAACTAAAATATTACCTATATATACACGAAAAAATTTTCTCATTAGTGATTTTAGTAAATATATTCCCAATTCAGGTCAGATAACTTATCTAGGTATAATATTAACTAAAGATATCAAATCTATTATACATGATAATTATAATACCTGTCTTCTTAATATACAAAATCTTTTCAATACCTGGAATAATATGTTTTTTACTATGGAAGAGAGACTTACAATTATTAAAATGATAATATTCCCCAAGATATTATACTTAATACAATCAATAATACTTCCACCTACAAAAATAATTATCAAGAAATTGAATACACTAATGTTAAATGTCCTATGGGCACCTAATAGACCTAGGATTGCATTAAAGAAACATACTAATAGCTGGTCTCAAGGGGGCATTTCTTTTCCAGACTTTAACTTATATGCTATCTCTTCTATTATAAAAGTTATTACTTTGTTAATAGATCAGTCATATGTTGCAAAATGGAAAGATTACTGGGAACTAATTAGTATTTACTTCATGAAAATCTCTTTAACACATAAAAATATGATTGTAAATAACTCCATGCTATGGTTACTAAAAGAATTTTGCACATCACCTATTACACCAAAATATATAGTTAGTTATCCATTAAACATTATTATTAGTTATCGTAATTTTATATTCATGCATCCTAAATATAAGGAATGGAATTTTATTATATTTCCTATAATGTATACACGAGGTATGCTTTTGTCATCCACTTCTGAAAGAACTCATTTAGTCACAGAAAATGATCTAAAGTACTGGTATCAGTTGCTATCTGATAATAAAGTTAAAAATTTAGACTTCTTAAAACAAGAATTTGATCTGAGAGAAACCTGTTGGTTAGAAGTTCAGACCTTTAGACAACATCTCATTAATAAAATTGATTTAATGTCTATAACAGTTAAAGAATCTATTCCAACACTGATTGATTACTTGATATTAAATTTACAACATAAAGTTTCTGATAAAGGTAAGCTTTCATACATACATAAAATTATTAGAGAAGAAACTTATTACAACGTAAATACCTATTGGAACTATTTCACTTCAATTAATGGTGAATTACCAAATCAACAAGATAAACAATATATATTGGAATCTGCCTATAAAACTACTTCTTCCATTATCTGGAGACTTTTTACTTGGAAATTTTTACATAGATCCTTTTATACACCTTTGATGATGAATAAAATAAATAATAAAGACAATCTATGTAAAAGATGTAATGTAGAAATTAATGCTGATTGGGCACATATGTTTTATGACTGTATAAAATTGAAAGAATATTGGAAGTCAATCAATGATTTTTTGCAGGCTTTTTTTACAGATAATTTAATTATTTCTAAATCTCTTATATTATTCAACACTCCTGTACCTCAAAGTGTTAAAAAGGTTAAGCTTCCCTTGTTATGGTCTATTCTAGCAGTGGCTAGAAAAATAATAACCAGAAATTGGATTTCAGATACACCTCCTTCATTTAATGAATTTAAAAATGTTATGACTGTAGTGTGCCATATGGAATTGATGACAATAAAATCAAGAACTACTAGAAAAGCATCTTACTATATTATATGGGATACTTTACAAAATTTGTTAAAAAAATCTTAACTTCAATAGCATGGTATTTTAGTTTAATTAATTGATTTGATTGTAGTGGATGTCTTTGTAAATACTTTGGTTATTTTATTGAATGTTATAACCATTTTCATTTTAATTACTTGTATAAAATTGTTATGATATTTATTTTGTATGTTAAAAACAATAAACTTGTTTTAAAAAAAAAAAGAATCATTAGTGACGACAAGGTTTTCTGTGATGAAATGAAAATATTGTCTATTATGTTTTCTGACAGAGGATACCCTAAGGAATTGATTGACAAAATAAGTACTGAGATACGGACCAAAAGAAAACATATTTATCAACTGATTATTAAGTTTGGTACTACAAATATTATTAGTGAGACTAGACCATTTATTGGCAATGATGCTTTAGTCATCCCCTACAATGATACATCCATGAAAATAGTAAATGCTGTAAGAGAAAGTTGGTCTAGTGTTTTTACGAACAATGATGAATGTATAGATATTTTGGGTTTATTGCCTAAAATTACCTACAGTCGAGGTATGAATTTAAAAGAGTATTTTGAATCAACACAGGGTATGAATACATATCTTAAGTCCAAGATGGGCAAATGTGGTGTATGTCATGTCTGTAGATATATTAATGATGGTCCATATGTAGTAGCCCCAAACTTTGGAAAAACTATTAGATGTCCAGGACACTGCAACTGCAAAACAAAAATGGTAGTATATCTTGCTACCTGTTCTACATGCCCAGCATACTACGTTGGAAAAACTATTAGGATGCTTAAAGACCGAATAGGAGAACATGTAAGAGATATCAAAAAGAAGAAAGACACTAGTGCACTTTATTTACATAGTATAAGATGTGACAATTTTAAAATGTTTTTATTTTTTGTGATTGATAGAATACCTTACAACAACAACAAAGGTGGTGACGAAAAAACATTAGAAGTTAAGGAATGTTTGTGGCAGCTAAGATTTAATGCAAACATTTACCCTGGTATCAATGACTACATTTCTATAGCCAGTATACTCAAATATAAATCACAATTCATACAGTTATAGTTGTAATCAATTTTTATAAAATTTTTATTAATTTTTATAAGTATTTAAGGTCTATTTAAATAGTTTTGTTTTGTGTGTTTCATATCAATAAAATTAATATATTACATTTCATATATTTTTAGTAATGGGTTCAAGTTGTAATTAAGATTACTTTTAACTATTATATTTATTACAAGTATGTATTACAAACAATAGATGTTTTTGCATTAATCACAGTTGATTAATTAATTGAATAACTATCAATTGCTGCTTCTATTTAAACTGAGACTTTTGTGAATGTGATTGTACTCTGATGATGCCCACTATATGGGTGAAAGCGCTTAGTACTTTGTTGGTGTATCAACAAGATTACTAGCAATAAACCTGTGTTCTGCAAGTGGATTTGGTTCGTCTCGACTGTTTTACTGGTCATTTTATCTGTTGGAATTCTTTGAAAAGGTAACTAAGGCAATGGATGAGGGAAAATTGTGCATATTGTGATACAATACCACATTCAGGCAACAAACTTATAGAACTAGGTCTACACCCTTTATAACACACTGGATAGCTGGCTGGCTTGTTGATGGGACAAAGTGGTTAGAACCGGTGAGGCCACCTCCACAAAGAAGCCAGTCACCAGTGGAATCCCCGAGGGATCATTACATGACTGGCTCCTTTTTGGCATCTACTGCTCAAATGTCAAAGCCAGTATCAAAGGTCTCAGGTTAACCAAGTTTGCAGATGATTGCACATTGGGAGCAGTCATTGAATTCCCCCAAGATGAGAATGCCCTTTAAGAAAGTCTAACACCCACTACAAAGAAATCCATTATAGTACCTTTTGGAAAGTCTGCCAACCCAGGTAACTACTTCATCAATAAAGCACCCCTAAAAGTTAATTCACAAGTCAGAGATCTGGGAACTCTTGTAGATAGTAAGGCAGCCCTTGACCAAAATATGTACAAGGTAGTAAGAAAAACCTTCTATTTTGCTCAACTTATATCCAACGGCATGGCATTTAGGTCCACGGACATCATCATCCCACTGTATTTGGCCCAAATCAGACCCATCATAGAGTATAATGCACCCTTTGGTATGCACCTGATCAGACACATGCAACAACTGGAATGTCCTCAAAGGTTTCTTACAAAAAGAATACATGTACTAAACACACTGACCTCCACTGATTGTATCAAAGCCATCTGTCATTACTTAGTATCATACAGACTTGTTCATAGGTTCATAGGTTCACTGTGTACTAGGCAAATGGCCCTGGGGCCTTTACAAGCCTAGCCCATAGGATTACCCTGACATCATGCCACCTGACCTTAGTACCCAGTGCCTCTGTCAAGTAAAGCCACTGGAGTGATCCCGGGGTGAATTTTCTATTTCCCATCCACTCATCAAGATTTCTCTTGAAGAGGGCCAGTGAGGTACTCTGATTGACATGTATGGGATGTCTATTCCATAGCATGGGCAGTCTCTGGGTTATGAACCTGTCCCTCCAGCATGTTCTGTTGATTGTAGTAATGAGGTTGAGGTCTCTGGAGTGTGTGGTGCGGAGGGATTGGGATTTCTTTAGATGTACCATTTCTAACAGAGCTGGTTCAGACATGGCTTTGTAAGTCAAGCAGAGATCACCTCTAAGTTGGTAATATGAGAGTTGGAGTTTTTCTAGTATGTCCCATATAGGACAAATGTTTAAGGCCTAGGATCCTCTTTGTGAGGTACTTTTGCAGCCTCTCCAGTTGTTCCAGGTGTTTAGTGAGGTACATGCCAAATGGGGCATTGTACTCAATGATTGGCCTAATGAGGGAAGAGTACAGGGAGACAATGACCTCTTTCTTCCAGGATACAAAACCCTTAGTAATGAGATGTACCACATAGAAGGACTTTCTGACCACAGTGGCAATGTAGTGGTCAAAAGAGAGGTTGCTGTCAACCTGTGTTCCAAGATCTCTTATAACACCTTCTGTGTTCAGTGGACTACCATCAATGTGGTAATTCATGGGAACTGGGTTTTTTTCCCAAAAGGGATGACAACACATTTTTTGGCATTGAGCTTAAGGCCATGGTTCTGACACCAGTCGCTGGTCTCAGTGAGGCCTTTCTGTAGGATGTCAGAATCACTTGGGGAGTTAATAATAGCGCCCAGCTTGCAATTGTCTGTGAACTTGGTCAACCAGAGTCTCTTCCTGTTGGCCTGGACTTCAGAGAAGTAGATACCAAACAGGAGAGGACCCAGGACCGAACCCTGTGGGACTCCACTAGTGACTAGTCAGCAGTTTGACTTGGAGTCAGCTACTTTCACACTGTGGGTTCTACCTGTGAGCCAGTTTGCAACCCACCTAGTGATACAGGGGTTGATGCCTAGCTTAGTGAGTTTTTCTATGATTCCTGAGAGTGGAATGGTATCAAAGGCCTTGGTCAGATCAAGGTAGGCTGTATGAACCACCTTGCCTTCATCCACAGCTCTGGTGGCTGACTCAAAGAAGTTGACCAAGTTGAGCAGGCATGATCTACCCTTCAGAAAACCAAACTCTATGGGATCCAGAGTTGTAGATTCCCTATATCCTTGTGTATTAGGTCCATGATGATGCTTTCCATAGCTTTGCATATCAGACTCATCAGGCTAATGGGGTGATAGTTCCCAGGGTCTGTAGTCACTCCTCCTTTGTGGAGAGGGATGACTGTAGCAGTGTGCCATTTGGTAGGGACAAATCCTGAGGTGAGGCTGTGATTGAACAGGGCACACAGGTGAGGTGCCAGTTCACTCTGTAGTTCATGTAGAACACAGTCAGGGATATTGTCAGGTTCCATAGAGGCTGTATTCTTGGCCTTGGACAGTGCTGTTTTAACCTGTGCAACTGTAATACTGGGTGCCTGGCAATCTACTGGTATTGTGACTGGTCCCTTCAGGGGGGGGGCTACAGTTGGCACTGAATCTGTCGGCCAGTATATTGGCAATATCTGTTGGCTCGGTATAGGAGGTACTATTGTGCAGTAGCTCAGAGCAAATCTGGGTATTGCCGTGGGGGTTCTTTACATAACTATAAAGGGCCTTGTGGTTGTCTTTACTTTCTGCTGCAATTCTGTTTTTATAGCTAGCTTTAGAGGATTTGATGAGGGATCTCATTTTTTTGCTGAGGCTGATAAGGGAGTTTTTCCAGTCTTGGAGCTTCACCTTATTTCGCATCAGTTTCCTCCTTCTGTTGTAGAGTTTGTTTATGGCAGGGGACCACCAGATTGGCTTCCTTTTTTTGGAGGAGAGCGTCTTGGTTCTGTTGGTTATGGCGACATCCATGCATTTGTGTATGTGTTCGTACAGTGCATTGCTGTATGATTTGGCAGTCATGCAACTGATCTCCATTTGCATGGGTGCCGTGAAGTTAGCCACCTTTGTATTTAGGAGCCCAAAGTAAGCTTTAGAGAAATTTTTCATGGTGGTTACCTTTGCAGGGGTGGGGTAGGTGAGAAGGATGTGGATTTCCAAGGTGATTAGTTTGTGGGCGGATCTAACCAGGGAGGAGTTGACTACTGGTGTAGAGCAACGGTCGCCCATGTTCATAATGACCAATTCAAGGATGTTGCTACCTCTAGTGGGGGTAAGAATGAGCTGGCCCAGGGCATTGGAATTAATGATAAAAATATTGAAAAAAAAAAAAAAATTGTAAGCCTGTTTCCTACCTTTCCTGTAATTAGTGTTCCAGATACAGATTTGCTGTACCCAGGACTGTTTGTAAGCATCTGAGCCCCCCAAGCCTTTCTGTGTTGGAGGGAAGCCTTCTAGCTTATCAGTGGGAGTGGTAAGCATTAGGTAACCTGTCTACCACATAAGGAGTGGTTCTGGCCCAGAATTTGTAGTTATTGGCCGTTTGGGCAGTCTTCCATCTCTCTCAGCTTTCTGATTTGAAGGCCTGCATTTGCACTTGTTTTTTGTCCTGTAACTCCTGGAACCATCTCATTTGCTCACTCAAAAAAAAAAAAATATCTGCTTTTACTGTGGTTGTGTTTCTTTCTACTTTATTTTGCTTTTGCGTCATCTTAAAAGTACTCAATTGTATTTATTACTGCTTGGTGTAACTCATTCTAAGCCTTTTAGTTTAAGCACTTGGGCTTCAGACCAGTTGTTTTACATTAAGAAGGTTTGTGGTCTGCACTGTAGTGGCAGAACAGGTAGCTTACATCCTTCTAAGTTGGGAACTGCTGATTGAGGGCTCAGTGTCTATTATTCTAAAAGTGTATTAATTCTGGTTTAAGCACTTGGGCTTCAGGCCAGTTATTTTATATTAAGAGGGTTCGTGGTCTGCACTCTTGTGGAAGTAGAGGCTGGACTCTGCCCTTCTGAGCTGGCAATTTCTGGTTAAAGGCTTATAGTGCCTGCATATTTGAACTGCTTCTTACTGAAATTGGTACACCTTGTTTGCTGTAGCATAGACTAGATTCATACCTGCTGAATCTAGCTTTGTTTGTATGCTTGTTGTTTGCTTGCTTGTTATTTCCCTGAAACGCTAATTACACCTAAAACATGGCTTTTCAGTGCTTCTGTAGATCCCTAGTGATATCTGCATTGCTTACTGTACTTATTTCCTTGTTCCACTTGAAAGAAAGTTGCTGTTTGTCGTTTTTGCATTTAAGTTACCTGGCACTTGCTCACTAAAGCAATTATATAAGTCAGCACTAAAAAATTAAAAGCACTACACCCTCACAAACTCCCCTTGAGTACCTTGTTCCCCATTGGCCCTTTTTTTCAATTATAAAGGAATTCCCAATACTATTCTAGCATGTCCAAAGGTCAGTTGTCAATCTCCTCTCCGGTCCAGCTGGTGAATCTGGGAATCTTGAGGCAATGTTGCAACTGCCTCATGTACACAGACAACCCTCTCCTCCCCCCAACAAATTCCAACACATGTGAGAGATGCAACCATATGGCCAAACTGGAAGCTAAGATCTCTCAACTCAGTACTGGCGTAACCAGTCAGGAGGAGAAGGAAACCACACTCACTACAATTCCAGTCTCACATAGACCAACCACGACAGCAAACCAAACACATAAACACACAGAAACATACTCAAAGGCTCTAAATAAAAATCTGCCTAAGCAGCAGAGACCTCCAAAGCAGACACCCAAGCAACCGCTACCCCAAAACAAAACACGTGCAACACATAGCTCACAAAGCCAGTGTGCTGAACAGTCACAGCCCTTAAGACTAAACAACACACCTGATACACTTGTAATAGGTGACTCTATCATCAGACACACTGACGTCCCGCTCACCAGGCTGAACAAGGAGAAGGTCACGGTGAGCTGCCTGTCGGGTGCTAGGATCCGCCACATAACACAAGCACTCAGGTCACTCCAAGGCAAGTACAAATATGACTCAGTCATTGTCCATGCTGGTGTGAATGACCTGAGACGTACCTCCCTGAACTACATGAAAAGAGACATAGAGGAGCTCTCTGAGCATGTAGCCCAAGCCGGTATGACCCTGACCTTGAGTAGCATCTTACCCTCACCAAGAATGATGCCACAATATGAAGACAAGATGATCAATTTCAACAATTGGCTTAAGTATTGGTGTCATTCAAAGGGGATCCAATGCCTGTCAGCCTGGGATGACATGCTCAACAAGCCACGATGCTTCGCTAGGGACGGCTTGCGCCTGTCACCCATGGGCTTTCAGATATTGGCAAAGGTTCTTGCTACCCACATAGTGCCTCCATAGGTATCACAAGGGATAAGAAACTAAGAGTAATGTTACTCAATGCCAGAAGTCTAAACCTCAAGATGCATGCACTCGAAACTCTCCTTAGCATGGAGAACATTGATATTTGTGCAGTAACAGAAACCTGGTTCAAGGCTCCCGAGAGCACCCCAGCACTACTAGGTTATACCTCATACCATGCTTTTCGGCCCCAAAACTTGTACTGAACCACAAAAGGAGGGGGAGTATCAATATTCGTCAAAGATACCCACACCTCCAGGTTGGTGGCACAGCACGAAGCATCAGAGGCTATCCATGTGCAACTAACAGTGGGTAAAACTGCCTTCCAGTTTATAGCCTGCTACAGACCACCCTCCCAAACCCAGGAATCCCACTCGGCCTTCCTGAGAACACTGGAAAATATGAAGGTCTCTCCAAACACCATTATATTGGGCGACTTCAACTACCCAAACATAGACTGGGAGCATTACTCTAGCTCCAACACCCTAGCCCAAAGGTTCCTAGAATTTATAAACTCAAATGCTATGGAACAACTTGTTACCACTCCCACAAGAGGGAAAACATACTGGACTTGATCATCACCAACATGGGGACTCTATGCTCCAGACCAGAAGTGTATCCCTCACTGGTAAGATCAGACCATAAACTAATCTCACTGGATATTCACATCCTGACCCCACCCCCTGCCCAGAAAACCACAGTGAAAAACTTCTCTAAAGCAAATTTCACACTCCTCAAAACCGAGGTGGAATCCTTCAAAGCCCCTGGGCCTGTGGAAAATACAGCCCAGACCACAGAATCCTTTATAAACGCATTCTATGAACTCCTTCAGGAATGCATGGATCATGCAATCCCAAATAAAACCAAGACCCAATCCTCCAAAGGCAGACTTCCTGTCTGGTGGACCCCAGCCATAAACAAACTATATAATAGAAGGAGGAAGCTACTACATGATAGAGCAAAATCCCAAAAAGGGAAGGCATCTCTGATCAGTATTAGCAAAAAACTACGGGCACTCATAAAATCGTCTAAGGCCAGCTTTGAGAGAAAAATTGCACAGAACACTAAGGATAATCACAAGGCTTTCTTTAGTTATGTTAGAAACATGGGTGGGAATTCCCAGATATGCTCAGAATTAGTCCAAAATGACAAAAAATACACCAAACCCACAGACATTGCCAACATCGTAGCTGACAGGTTCAGTGCAAACTTCTCCCCCCCCCACCAAAAGGGCAAATATCTATCCCAGCAGAGTGCTGCCCCCCCTGACATCTCAGATGCTCAGGTAAGAGCCGCCCTCTCCAAAGCAAAAAACACAGCATCAATGGGACCAGATGGTATCCCGGGCTGCGTCCTACATGAACTCCAAGAAGAGCTAAACCCAAACATAAAACTACTGTTCACACTCAGCCTTACTACAGGATATGTACCCAAAGAGTGGCATACAGCAACAGTGGTCCCTCTCCACAAAGGTGGTGCCTCAATGGATCCTGGAAACTATTGCCCCATAAGCCTGACTAGCTTGGTCTGCAAAGCTATGGAAAGAATCATCATGGACCTCATAAATAAAGATATTGGGGACCTACAGACACTGGATCCTACCCAGTTCGGCTTTGTTAAGGGCAGATCCTGCCTCTTAAACCTGGTCAATTTCTTTGAAACAGTGACCAAGGCCATTGATGAGGGGAAGGTGGTCCACACAGCCTACCTGGACCTCGCAAAAGCCTTCGATACAGTATCCCACTTGGGCATTATAGATAAGCTCACCAGCTTAAATATAAACCCCTATGTCACTAGATGGGTTGCAAACTGGCTCAAGGACAGAACCCACATGGTTAGAATTGCTGGAGCCATGTCAGACTCAAAACCAGTTACAAATGGCATCCCACAAGGCTCAGTCCTGGGACCTCTCTTGTTCGGTATATATTTCTCAGAGGTACAGGCCAACACGGAAGGACTGTGGCTGACCAAGTTTGCAGATGACTGCAAACTAGGCACCATAATCGACTCTCCAGCTGACACAAGCATCCTCCAAAAGGGCCTCATAGAAACAGACAATTGGTGCCAGAGCCATGGCCTCAAGCTAAATGCCAAAAAGTGTATAGTCATCCCCTTTGGCAAAAACAAAGTGCCCACAAATTACCACATAGGTGGTAATCCATTAAGAACAGAAGAAGTAATTAGGGACCTGGGGACCCAAGTTGATAGCAATCTCTCATTTGACAACCACATGGCCAAAGTGGTTAGAAAAACATTTTATATAGCCCACCTAATCATGAAGGGATTCACATCTAGATCAGGGGAGGTCATCGTGCCTCTTTACTCATCCTTCATCAGGCCCATAATTGAGTACAATGCCCCTTTTGGAATGTACCTTACCAGACACCTGCAGCAACTGGAAAGACCCCAAAAGTACCTCACCAAGAGGATCAAAGGGCTCAAACAGATGCCATATGCTGCCCGGTTAAAGAACCTCCAGCTCTACCCAGTGGCATACCGCCTGCTCAGAGGCGATCTGTGCGTGACGTATAAAGCCATGTCCAACCCGGAATTAATGGACATGCTGCACCTCAGAAAATCCAAATCCCATCGAGCTACGTGCTCAAGAGACTTGAACCTCAGCACTGAAATAAATAGGACATGCTGGAGGGACAGATTCATAACCCAGAGGCTCCCTTCACTCTGGAATAAAATCCCAGTCCAGGTTAGGCAGAGTCCCTCATTGACTCTCTTCAAGAGGAATCTTGATGAGTGGATGGGAGATCATAGGTTTACCCCGGGTATCTCTTCTGTGTCACTGTTAGACAGAGGCACAGTATACTAACCTCGAAAAAGGGCATAGCAAAATTAATTTAAAATGGGTGGCGAAAGCCAAACACACTCTGGCTAGGCTTATAAATGCCCTAGGGCAGATAGCCTAGTATGAACCTATGAACCTATGAATCTATGAATTCCAGGAAACGTTGGGCAAGTGCATTGGTACATGAGTAGTTTTCCCAGTTAATGGAGGGGTAGTTGAAGTTGCCCAGTATGAGACTGTTAGGTTGGACCCTAATATTCTCCAGGGTGCTTAGGAATGTGGAGTATGACTCTTGGGACATAGTTGGGGACCTATAGCAGGCTATGACCTGAATCGCTGTCTTAGCCAATATTAGCTGCACCTGAAGTATCTCAGATGCGTTATGTTGGGCTACCAGTCTGGAGGTGTGCACCTCCTTTATGAATATGGAAACATCACCACCTTTGGAGCTTCTGTCCAAGTTCTGAGGTCAAAAGGTGTGGAATGAGTTATAGCCTGGTAGTGCAGGGGTGCTCTCTGCTGCCTTGAACTAGGTCTCTACTACAGCACAAATGTTGATGTTCTCCATTTTAGGGAGTGCTTTGAGTGAGTACAGTTTGAGATTTAGACTTCTAGCGTTGAGCAGCATGACTACAGATTGCATTTATTTGTAGCTGTTATGGTGGTAATTTGGCCTTTGGAACATCCTGTGAAAGATGATTTTTGTCTGGAATACAAGGCATCCCTGGACCCAGCTTTGAGGAACCTTCTGCATACCCACAAGACAAACTGCATCAGAACTACTAGAGCAGAAGGCCTAAATTGTACTTGTGACATAAATAGAACATGTTGGAGAGATATATATGTTTCTCAGAGAATCCCCATTCTCTGGACCAGGCTCCCTATCCATCTGAAGCAGAGGTCCTCCCTGTCCCTATTAAAACACAACTTGGACCAATGGATAAGTAATCAGAAATTCACTCTGGTCTGGCACCTATGTCCCTGACGGACAGAGGCAGTCAGCAAATCACTCCTATATAAATCAAATTTGTGGGTGACATTTGGGTTTCATGGCTAGGCTTATAAGGGCCCTTGTGGTTATTAGCTTAGTATTAACCCGTGAAGCACTCAGGTAATTCATTTCCCAGCTAGGCACTGAGTGAGTGGAATAAAGAGGTCCCACTTCAAGGTATGGCTGACATAACCAGAAATATTTATATAAATGAACACAAAGACAGTAGGTTGTACATTTCTATACAGAGTCTACAGCACTGGGAAGCAAAGCAGTGTCCATGTGAGCACGGTAAGATAGATGGCGATACAGGAGAAATATATCAAAGTGAAGTATGCATGCCAAAGTCTGCTGCCTCCACAGGCACATTACATTAAAACAAAAATACATCTAGGCATGGGTTAATGCAAAGTGATAGCAGTGTGTGATCTTATGCCAGGCATATATTACTAAAATAGAAATAGAAACTCAAACATAATTAAATGAGCTCGCCACTGGGGAAGTCACATAGATAGTCACCAGCAGCTAAAGCTGTCAGTAATGGCCCTCTGTGAGACAGCTCTCTATGACACATAGCAAGTTCCTGTCACATTCCAGACCCACGTGTCTGCATTCTGCACCTCACAGCATCAACTGGGACATAGATTCAGTGGTCTTAGGCTGCTGATTTACATTACGGAAGAGACCAGTCACGTCTGAGCCATGTGTTTCCAATGGTCAGAATGGCATCCTTATTCATTTATACCATTTCACCATCTAGATGAACAGACAAGACTGGCATCATGCATATCACATTGTTGAGTCACATGGACAACCAATAACATTCCACTAGTACCCCTACCTTCTTGGTGGCACCAGTTATAAGGAGTGATAGTACAGTGCTGTCATCACCTGAACTGCTATCTGTGATCAACTATAAACTAAATGCATAGCCCACCTTTAAAAACACAAAGAAAAAACTTTATCATAAGCATATAAAATAACCCCTACAGTACAGCAATGTATGAAGGGTGTTTTACTTACCTACTACTGGGTCAGCTGCACCCTTTATCCAGCCATCAAACTGGTATTAGCTGTAGATATCAACCTGTCTATAAAATACCATAGCAGAATGAAACATTAGTTTAGCAGTATAAAATACAGTGACAGGAAAAAATAATTATATAACCAGAAACAAAGCACACGTTTACCAGAAGTCTGCTGTGAGCTCTACACCAACAATGCCAATATGAAATGCAAGGACAAGATTATATTATTAACAGGGTAAGTCTGAAAAAGTATTCTCACCTGATGGCAGTGTGGGTTCCTGCTGAAATTACAAGGACTTTATTTGTATTTCTTGGAGCTCTGAGACTGAAACTGTAAAAAAAAATGTTAACTGGTTAAGCTCACTTGACACAAATCATCTTTTTAGGAGTAACCTATTAATAACGTTTTCTTGTTAACTGATTTGCTGAGAATCCAACCAGACCTGCTGCAGAAAGTAGGTCTAATAACACGACTCTAAACTTCAGTACCAAGCAGCAAGACATGAGACACTAACTGCGAAGCTGCAGTACTTCAAAGCATTTGTCTTAATTCATCGTATAGCGATCTCAGAGTTAGTACATATAATTAGCAGGACAGAGGTGGGTTTCACTGCTCTCTTGCAAAAATGCTTTTATAGCATTTCAGACTATTTTAAGATTGCACTTGCAGGGTGATGGTTATGGATCTCACAGTTTCAGTAAGGAGTCGTGGCAATACAGTACAATAATATCATTTTTAAATTTGCATACGTGGAAAAAATTGAAGAAACAGTGCCTCATTATAGTACAAAAGACTGAGGTCTCATGACTTGTAATTTATGTACGCAAATTCTGAATCAGCAGATAATCAAATAAGTTCATATGGTGCCTGTGTAAACACTCCAAGGTGGGTCAGGGGAACAGTGCTCCCCATGTTAACATTTGCATATGCGTTTATATATGTGCACTTGTGCTGCCCATATAGTTATTAGTGAGAGTTCATTCTCAGATGATGAACATCATTTATGTGAACATGGGTGACTAATCATTCTAACTTTTGATTGCTTGTAGCAGTAAAGTGAAGGAAATTGATATATGCTGCTTGGCCAGATGTAACACATCCCCAGCTTTGAAATCAGTGAGACACCAAGAGTTGGTAATGCAAATCATAGTAAACACTGAGATTGTGGTTGCATTACACCCCATTAGGAGAAACACAGAACTTGTACTACAACTGTGCTGGGCCCCAGAACTTCAATACAGGATGGCCTATGGGATGTAGCAGGTAAGATTCAAATAGTGTGAGCCTGGACTTTGTGTTGCCTGTCTGCTCACTACGAAGTTACCCAATATCACATCTTAGAGGAAGTGACATAACCTTGGAATAACAGCAGGACATTATTATCCAGTTATCAGATTCAGGAGGTGTACAGTTTGTTATGGGGAACTGAGCTCAAACTTTACACCCACTCCCCTCCTGGCTCCTGTCATGAAACCTAACAGCATAACTTCCACCAATGATTAGCAGGGAGGAGATAGTTGTAGTGCTTGCTAAAGCCAAAAATACAGCCTCAGTGCACCCAGACAATATCCAGGGATGCTTCCTAAATAGCTTGAAACATGACCTGTCAGGACCACTTGAGTCACTTTTCAAATATAGCCTTAAAACAGGCTTTGTACCACAAGAATGAAGGACTACAACAGTTATCCCACTTCACAGGGGAGAAGCATAATGAAGGACTACGACAGTTATCCCACTTCACAGGGGAGAAGCATCAACCCACCATGGAAAAGGTAGCCCCATTAGTCTAACTAGTGTAAATCAAAGCCATGGAATGCATTATAATTGAAATGATTAAGAAATACATGGCAGTCTTCAGACACTGGACCCAACCTAGTTTGGCTTTGGAAGGTCATGCCTACTAAACCTGGTGGACGTTTTGAGATGGTCAGCAAGGTAATGGATGAGGGGAAGATGGTGTGCACCGCCCACAAGGACTTGGCTAAGGCATTCTATGCAATACCCCACTCTGGTATAGCTGATAAACGTATGGAACTGGAGTGGTGATCTATGCCCGGCATACAAGGATCCTCAGATCCAGTTCCGATGGACTTTAGCACAACAGCAAAATGAACACCATCAAAACCACTAGATCCTAAGATTTAACCTTTGCTTGTGACATAAACAGGGCATGTTGGTGAGACAAATATGTGTCTCAGAGGATACCCATGCTCTGGAACAGGCTCCACATCCATGTGAAACAGTGTTCATCCCTAATCCTATAAAAGTGTCACCTTAAGGAATGGCTGGAAAATTGGAAATTCATCCCAAGTCTGGCCCCCATGTCTCTGATAGCCAGACACAGACAGTAACTATGCCCTAACTAACCTACTCCCTTCACATAACCTTTAGAAACTTCCTAGCCAACACATCCCATCCAATAAATGCTCATGATACGTAGGGACACAATTAGGTTGGGTTGTGTGGCTAGTCTTATAGAGGCCCTGGTGGTTGTTAGCCTAGTATATAACTATGAACTTATGAAACTACATTTCTCATAGTCTCCTATTGTAGGGTTACCAATATTTGCTCCTGTTAGGGGATTGATACTGCCTTTCTATTCAATATTAACACAACAGTCACATACATTGCAAGCATATTTATATGTCACTGAGGACAGTGCATTGCATGACACACAAATGTATGACTAAAAATCAGCACTCTAGAGCTCAACAACAGATTCACTGACCTCAACGTTAAAGGCAAAAAAGCTGACAGCTAAGCACAGTTAAACACAGCAGCTATCTCTCCTCTAATACTGGAAAATATGTGCCTCATTAACACATGGTACATATCTAAAGTTGAAGTAGGCAACAATGGAAGGGCAGTATAGCAAAGCCACTTGGGTTGAGATCCAGAGTCTACTACTCAGATGGAGGATAAATGGTGTAGGAATTTTGGTGAGGGAGTGGCTTTCAAGACAGTGAGGGATGTCATCAGAATTAATTATAGACCTATAGCATTCAGACTCAGAGTAAGGTCAGGGCAGTGTTTATAGGGTCTATATTAAAAGACCAAAGAGGTGTTTCAGCGAACACCTCTTGGTCGACACGTAATGAGCGAACGCACTAAAGTGTGATCGCTCAAAACAGCGGTTTCTTTCCCTGGGAAAAAACACACACACACACACACACACACACACACACACACACACACACACACACACACACACACACACACACACACACACACACACTTTACATAACAACATGGGGGGCTTCACCCCTCCACACCCCCCAACCTGGAAGGCTGTGTCCCCCACACACCCCCTAACTAAATATACCAACTCCGATTTCGCACTACAGTGAGGAAAGCGGAGACACACAGGGATGGCCAGGCGATTTCTTTCCCAGGGAAAGAAATCACTGTTTTGACCATTCGTGCTTTAGTGCATTTGCTCATTACGTGTTGACCAAGAGTTGGTCGCTGAAACACCTCTTTGATCTTTTAATATAGACCCGTATTTATAATATCAGCCTATGTTCTATAGCAAGGTTGTGATAGCAAGAAAAATATTGATTTCAGACAGCAGTTGAAGGATCTACTGCATAAAGCAGAACAT
Source organism: Protopterus annectens (assembly GCF_019279795.1). Taxonomy (NCBI): domain Eukaryota; kingdom Metazoa; phylum Chordata; order Ceratodontiformes; family Protopteridae; genus Protopterus; species Protopterus annectens. The sequence continues at coordinate 1,501,226,225 of NC_056745.1, forward strand.
GAATTGGTGTTGATAATGGGGGTTCTACTCTTACTGAGTCAGACAGAACAGGTTCTGAGGACTGTCTAGGTCAACATGGGTGAGGCAACAGGAATAAAGGAGAGGCCATTCAAGACTTCTATCTTGTTAATGGCTTGAAGGTAGCAACACCGTGTTCAGTAATTCAGGGAGACTTCTTCCTAGTAAGGAAAGGGCATTGCAGTAAACTCATAGATTGCAAATTCTTCCCCAGTGAAACAGTCAGTCCACAACTTAAATCACTGGTTTTCAAAATCAGTTGCGGTAGTGGTCAGAGACTAGGCTGAAAACCTGGAAAGTTAACTGGAGCAAAAGCAGAAGAGTTCAAGATAAAACGCAATGTTTTAGCAGCTAATGAAGAAGAAGAATTGAAGAAGAATGACAGCATCTCAAAAAATGTGTGCGGACCATCGAAAGTATCTACAGCCTTGCCAGATAAGGAAATAATGTATGTACATAAGGAAAGCTGGGCATGGAATACAGAAGTCCAGGAAGTTATCAAAAGAAAGAAGGACTGCCGAATAATAGTGGGAAATAGAAAAGAACCACGCTAAGAAGGAATGTTGGTTGGCTAACAAAGAGGCTGAGAGAAGTCAATATAGCAAAGGAAAAGGCATCAGAGGCACTCTACCAGCTTCTGGAAAGTGACTCACCAGATGGTGCAAAGAAACTCTATCAGGTTGCAAGGCAAATGCAGAAAGTTAAAGAAGTTAACCATCAGGCACCCTTCATAAGGGATTACAGCAGCAACCAGTTCACCAGTCCACAGGACATCAAATGCAGATGGAAGGAGTACTTCCAGCAGCCTCTGAATGAAGAAACCCCTACAAGAAGCTGTACTGCCAGAGGCACAGCCTATGATAAAATGAGGAAGATCCCACCCTAGAAGAACAAAGAACTGCATTAAGAAAAAGCAGCAGGCTCAACAAAGAGGGTGACAGCTGATGCAACACCCTGACCCCATGTAGAAAAGCAGGAAAAAAGGGGATTGATGAAGATGATGATGATGATGACATATCTCAATCACACTAATAGAGCCATGCACAAAGAACACACACAGACAGGCAGTGAAACAGACAGACAAACACAAAGACAGACGGACACAAACACATTAAACATGGAAGGTATAAACTTCACAACTCCCATGTAAGGTTTGAAAAATGAGCACTCCTACATATAACAACTTCGTATAAAATATGCGTTTTTATCACACTATCGAAAGATGAAAATAGCGAACGCTATTTCATCGAACCTAAAATATCTAAACCACAAAATATCGGACATTCAGAACAGCAAATTTTTTCCTTGGGGAAAAAATTCACCATTCCGAAACACATACACACAACACAAGCACACCAAAAAAACATCAATCATCACACATAAAAACCTACATCTAACCCTACACTAAACTGTACATACACTACTATCTATCCACTTACCTTAACCCAAACCCTAACCCTAAGGTCTGTCACTATCGCATACTCACCTAACCCGCGCCCTAACTCACTTAACCCGTCCCTAACCCTAACTCACCTAACCCGCACCCTAACCCTAACTCACCTAACCCACGCCCTAACCCTAATGTACACACAATCGCATATATACCTAAACCCGACCCATAACTTTCCACCACAGTGCTGAAAACAGCAAAGCCACAGAACCGGCCAACCAAATTCTTTCCCTAGGAAAGAATTTGGTGTTCTGCAGCTTCGCTATTTTTAGCATTCGCTGAATAGGGGTTGATATTAGAACATTCGAAGTTTTAAAACTTTGATGTTCTGATATAGACCCTAAAATGCATTATGATCTAAGTATAAAATAAAATATTTCAACATGCTTTTCTTTGTGATGGCTAACATATGCTCAAGCCTACATTATTGTACATCTCTTCTCACCACACTGAATCCAACGCAGTGACACAACTACAATGTTATAGTGGTGGTATAGGACAACCTGTGGACAACTTCAGCTGTTCCAGAAAAATCTAAGGATCCATTAAATGAAAGTGTTAACATGAAGCACCCATTGTACTTGCAGTTAAAGGCTGTCACCATTCAGGACGTGTAAAGGGATATCATATCACTATCCAGAATACTTGGTCAGGCAGATCTGTCGGGATGTAGGACATAAAGTCTTGATAAAGAAAAGGCTAACACCGTATGCAAGCTGCAAGGGAACAGTCACTGGTTTTGGTTGGATGGGAGGTCTGTGTATACAGTGGAATGTCTATGGAGACAAACAAATACTTATGACAGGATAATACCTGTCCATTTAAAGATAGTACAGGCCTGTTGCTGTCTAGCTAATAGGCATGTATGCCATTTATTTATGCACCATGTCCAAGTCAGACTTGGAACAGAGCTCATTTTCAGCGGAGGCTTGGGGAGAAATACTCCAGATACATGTCTTTGGAATGTGGGAGGAAACTGCAGCACCCAGAGAAAACCCAAATGAACACAGGGAGGACATGCAGACTCCGCACAAAAGGGACCCCAGCCAAGAATCAAACCAGAGAACCTCTTGCTGTGAAGTGACAACGTTAACCAGTGCACCACCATGCTGAGACATTGCCAGGAAGTGCTACAAAACTATAATATTACATTGTGATGTCACTGATGGTAGACCCAATCAGCTCCCACCTTGCATACCAGATGACTATGTTATGTTTTCCCTTAGTAGGCAGTCATAAGTGTGGAAATACCAGGAAGGGCTATGATATGGTGGTCCCTCGAAGGGCTATAATGTGGTGGTCCCTGCACACTAACATGTAAAATTACATTATAAGCTGCTCAACATTAAAAATGAAGAAAGTGGGATCCCTGTTTTGTAGAAATGAGTCCATGTCTCTGCAGGTTTTAGAATACAGCACTGTTAGCTAATTGATAACACATTAAGCTGTCTGACAAGGATTTGTTCCAGGCATAGTAGCTGTCTGTCACACAAATGTGTATACAGGATCCAACGCATGTTGGATGCTTGTCTCAACAGGTACCCATACGATTCCTGTGCTGCACCGTGTTCCATTCCCTCCTGCTGTATCATAGAAAGAAGATACCTGATGGAAGTAGCTGTGTAGTTCAGCAGAGACAGGGTGTGTCCATGTTCATAGACATGAGTGGTACTGTCCAGCAGTTGTAAGGCTGTGCACGATATACATGTATTGTGGTATCCATTGCTGCTTATTCTTGCATATAGGTTGACCAGTACAGTCATCAGAATGTTGGAATATGCAGAATCAGTAACTGGAGTCCCCTTAAGGCATAAGCACAAACACACACACACACACGCACACGCACACACACACACACACACACACACACACACACACACACACACACACACACACACACACACACACACACACACACACATATCTTGGAAGTAAACTTGGAGGCAATGTTTGTCTGTCTGTCTGTCTAGGATGAGGGAAGGGTAGACCAGGGCATACTGCTGGTACTTTGTCCAATAGGTAACAGTCTACTTTTGTTCACACATTTTAATAATGCTGAAAGGATCAAAGAGACATACATATGGCACTAGATACCAGCAATATTGGGGGTGGAGGGGTCATAGATAAGTAGATGGATGCACCCCTGAAATCAGCCATATCACCCATAATGTCTGCTTCAGTGTTTGACTGGCACACAAACATCCTGGTGAGAACTGGCACTCAGACATCTTGGTCAGTGTGACAAAATGGGTAGGGATATGTGCACAGCACTCTGAAGCAGGCTGTGACCCATGTCAGAGCACCCTGTACTGTTCACTCCATAGGCTACATAATTGATGAAGATAAGGTTTATGTGATGACATATACTTCACCCACACCACCTCTGCTAAACCCATATGTTACTCAGCACAGCCAGACAATACACCACTTTGCTACAATCATTTCTGGCACACACATGACTTTAGGAAAACCTGCATAAAATCGCAAAAATACATAGTGTTGGGAGAGTAATTCTGGCTGTATGTGACTACCCGGCTTGTGTGTATAGCACTGGGAATACCCGTGTGTGACACATGTTGGCAATGACAGATCAGTTGTAGGCTGTGCTACAACAGATCTAGGGATGTCATTCCCCCTCCTTTACTTAGCCCTCATTAGTCCAATCATTGAATATAATGCCCCCTTTGGCATGTCTCTGTCCAGACACATGCAAAAATTGAAACGTCCTCAGAGATACCTTACTAAAAGGATACCAGGCCTAAGCAACATGTCCTTCATGGACTGACTCAAAGCCCTGTCACTATACTTGGTATCCGATAGACTGGTGAGAGGTGACCTATGTCTGGCATACAAGACATTCTCTGCCCCTTTACTGATGGATTTACTGCACATCGGAAAGTTAAATGACATCAGAAATACTAGGGATCTAAAACCCATCTGCAACATCAAGAGAATGCTTTGAAGGGACAGGTATATTTTGCAGAGAATACTGCTGCTGTGGAAAACACTCCCCCATTCGTGTAAAACAAAGTTCATCTCTGCCCATTTTTCAGCTCAACTTAAATGTATGATAGGAAACAAAAACGTTACCCCAGGACTGCTCCTGTACTAGTAATGGACAGAGGCAACTCCTAAACACTTTACCCCATGGGTCCCCTGAAATTATCTAACGTATGATCTTACTTACTCTTATTAGGGTTAATATATAATTACTGACAATGGAATGGGTAAGGCCAATAGATAACCAAATGGGACAGGTTATTTCAAGCACTAAAAGGAAAATTGGCTACGCTTAAAATGGCCCACAAGGGTAGCTAGCCTAGTACTTACCAATGAAACTACGAACCTATGAACAGTATAACTTTTTGTTCTGTTTAGTTCATACAAGACATCAGTGTCACTCATACACATACTCTTAAGTTGACTATTCATGAAATTACTTGTACAATCAATCCTTCAGTAGTAAAGATAAAAATGATATTCAACTCTTAGGCCACACATATCACACACACACACACACACACACACACACACACACACACACACACACACACACACACACGCACACACACACACACACACACGCTCACATACACACACACACACACACACACACACACACACACACACACACACGCACATGCACGTACATGCACTCACACACGCACGCACACACACACACACACACACACACACACACACACACACACACACACACACACCCGCACACACAAATAAATTCACAGACGCACTCACGCACACACGCATGCACACACACACATTCACAGACACACACACACGCATGCACACACACATGCACATGCACACACACACACACACACACACACATACACACATAGATTCACCCGCAAGCACACGCACACACGCACACACATGCGCACACATTCACACATAGATATACACACACACACATTCACAGTTACACACACACACACACACACACACACACACACACACACACACACACACACACACATTCACAGACACACGCACACACACATGTACACACACACACACACACACACACACACACACACACACACACACACACACACACATTCACATGCATACACACATTCATAGACACATGCACACACGTGACACACATGCACAGACACACATGTACACACACACACACACACACACACACACACACACACACACACACACACACACACACACATTCACACACGCACACACACATTCATAGACACATGCACACACGTGACACACATGCACAGACACACGCACACACGCACACACGCGTGCGCACACTCACATACACAGACACATGCAGAGACACACATGCGCACACACACACACAGACACACACATTCACAGTTACACACACACACACACACACACACACACACACACACACACACACACACACACACACACACACACACACACACACAGTATTCCATTGTGTGCGCTCTGAAACCTGTATTATGCCAACTCTGTATGTGCATTAGGATGTTATTTGAGCTTGTCCATGTCTACTGTTCCCCCTTGTTGTTATATTAACTTTTGAAGTCACGCAGGGATATTTTTCACAGTCCCTAGCATCTAGTATCCCCCATCCCATATTGCTGAATTTGCTTGTTATAACCCCACATACACACACACACACACACACACACGCACACACACACACACACACACACACACACACACACACACACACACACACACACACACACACACACACACACATATTCTCACTGAACATTGAACCCCCCCCTCATGATTGCACTCACACACGCACACACGCACGCACATGGCTTACACCACTCATACCTAAATATACCTTCATATATGCAGCCACACACATGCAGACATGTGAACTCCCCATAGCCTATGTTTAGTGTGACCCCTTCCGTTGTGAATAATGAGGGACCACGAATGTTTGGCAGCGTTAACAAATGGAGCTGGTGGTAAGGATTTATTTAGCTGAGCAGTTCTATAAATCAGTCAGCTGTGTAAAGCACTTACCACAGGCATTACTAAGGAAAAGCACATGCCTAATTAGTATATGCTGCTCCTCTGGAAAGCCTCATTAGCATTTGCAGTAGGGCAGAGAGAGAAGCCACTGTGGTGCTGCATCTCATCAAGGTAGGCACTGCTGTAGCTCTGTCTAAGAGTAAGAAACAGCTACTGTCTGCGGAAAAAAGGGCTGAGTGCTGGTGGTAACTTTTCTGAATCCTGGCCATTATTTTTCTCTGTGTAAAAGCTGGTCAGTTTAATATGAGTCATTTTATTACAGCAGAAATGACAGTCCTACCATGTCATTTAGCAGCATATGCATTTTGCTTTACGCTCATTTACTCTAAGTGTTTATTTGTATAATGTTTTTGTTAACAGTGTTGTGCTTCAGCAATTTAAAAGGCTGTAACTCAGTTTTAATTCGCTCTGCATAGAACATCTGTATCATAGCTAGACACCGCTGCATCCATGGTTTTCTTGTACAGAATAGTTTAACGGTCCCTTTGGATGCTGCTTGTTAATCACATAATAAATTGTAGATGTTCATTGTTGTCTTGTAATTATGATTACTGCTCCACGATCACATCTTTGTAGTTCACAAAGACCAAATTGTTGTAGCAAATTGTTGCACTAAATTAAATAATGTCTTTCTATTCATATATGCTACAAATTACATGAACATAAATCTGTTGTGTTCTGGTCACAAATTACCCCTAGTGGTATAAATACAACCTTGAGTCTCCTTTGAAAAGAGGCTACTAGGTTAGTGGGACTGATGCAGTTACAAAGGATAAATAAAAACTAAAAATAAATTATTGTATGTATTCCATAGTTGGGCAGGTCAGAGCTGAAAGGGTCACTCTTCAGCTGTCTCGTACGTTTTCCCACCGTTTTCTCTGTCTAATTGTGTACAATCTGTCCACCCTATCTCCAGCTATCAGCTTTTCCTTTGGGCTAATTAAGATATAATTCTCTCAGCTTCTGTAGGTTTAGGGGATTCATGCTGTTACTGCTTCAATGAACAATTTATTTTCATCTCTTATTTGAGGATCCATCCCAAGTAAAATTATCTATATTGTTAATTTCACGCCACTCTCTATTACTTTTGCATCTCTTCCTTCTAGCTTTTAAACTTTGGTCTGTTCAAGAATATGTTAATTCAATTACATTTTAATCCTGCATTACACCTCCAACAGTCCTTTCTTACCCCTGGAAAAACTTTTACTAACATTGCTGGTGTATAAAAATATTGATGTAAACATTGTCATGCAAATATTTTAAATTTATTTGCTTTAGTGACATATCTGAGCAACTGTCCTTTTCCAGTCCCACCTTAGTTCCTGCTGCAGCATTCGTATCCATTCTGTTCTCATTTTTTTAATATTTATTTAACATTTATTTACTGGGAAAGTCCGACTTGGAACAAAGCCAATTTTCAGAAGAGGCCGGGAGAGAAACACCTCAGACACACATCTTTGTAACATGGGAGGAAACGAGAGTACAACAAGAGTACAAGGAGAGTACAACGAGAGTGAAACGAGAGTATAACGAGAGTACAACGAGAGTGAAACGAGAGTACAACGAGAGTACAACGAGAGTGAAACGAGAGTGCAACGAGAGTACAAGGAGAGTACAATGAGAGTGAAACGAGAGTACAACGAGAGTACAAGGAGAGTACAACGAGAGTGAAACGAGAGTACAACGAGAGTACCAAGAGAAAACCCACATGAATGCAGGGAGGACATGCAGGCTAAGCACAGAAGGCACCCCAACCGAGAATTGAACCGAAGAACCTCTTGCTGTGAGGCGGCAATGCTACTGCAGCACCACTGCGTCATTCATTCTTTTATTCTTACTTTCCTCATACCTATCTGTATTAATCCTTTTTTTGCCTCCTCCTACTCCACCTTTGCCATCTTCTTCCATTTTGTAAACAAATAAAAAAGCCAAATAATAAAACAAATAAAATACCACAGTTAAGGCAGTGAAAAAACGATAAAAAACTCAAAAGAAATAGCGTACACCAGTTTATTGTCCGCTTTCATCCGTAGACTTCATCAGAATAAATATTTCATCACAATTCAACATATAAATAGCACCTCAATCAAAGATTAATTAAACAATTAGCAAAACTAATTAAAAGGCATTAAAGGTACAAGCTTAAGTAAAAAAAGAACTAATGTCAACATGTTTGTTAATGAACAACTCCCTATATTTTGAAAAACATTTAACATTTATGGTGTCGTTCAAACCAGGATGTACATCAGATTTTAATCTAATTTGCCAGAGAGTTTCACATTGTTCAAGATAATTTTTAAAATCCCCACCTCTCAAATCAGGATGAACAACTTCCAAAACAGAAAACAAAAACTTATTAAATGTGGGACATGTAACTGAATGCTTAAATAATGCATTTGTTTCATCTTTTTGGCGTATAGCATAAATATGCTCCCTAATACGTGTTCTTAAATGCCTGCTAGTCATACCAATATAGAAGGCAGGACAACTGGAACACATGCTAATGTAAACAACACCTATTGTGTTGCAATTTACAAAGCATGGTGCACCTATAGTTCTCTCATATGTGTCAATATTAATGTACGGACCCTCATAAATATATCGACACATATTGCACTGGTGACAACAGTGCATACCTTTCTTGTCAGTCACAATACTAACAAGTTTATTGTCGATAAATTCTAATGCTTTCTTCAAGCTAAAACTGTTCTTTGAAACAAAACAAGGTTTGTCACCTAAAACATTATATAAATCAGAATTACCCTTTATAATACTCCAGTTTTTAATCAACACTTGCTGAATACGCTGACTGTCAACCATCATATCAAGGGCACAAATCAAATTGGTGTCAACAGTCTTATTAGTGGAAGCAGTACTAAAACATAAAGACTCTTTGGAAATGTAATCCAACAGAGGCTTGTAAGCATCTAAACGTTTACTCATAATCTCATTACTAGTTTTCATCAAATCAGATCTATGATACCCTCTGTCAACAAATAAATTAGTGATAAATTCAAATTCACAATTCAAATCACAATTTTTTGAGGTCATACGGCTAGCTCTAATGAACTGTCCTCTAGGAATATTTTTGACAATGTGCCTAGGGTGATTACTAGAATAATGCAAATAACTGTTGGGAAACGTCTCTTTACGATAAATACGACTATGAAATCTCATGTCATCAATATCCCACCAGAGAAAAACGTCTAAAAAATTCACTTTTAAACCGACACAACCTCTTGTGAATTTCAAATAACTAGACAATGAGTTTACCTCAAAAAGAAAAGAATCAACAGTACTTGGGTCACCCTCAATAATAAAAAACAAATCATCAACAAAGCGACAAAAAAAGGAGATGTTAAATTTGTTACGTAAATGGGGTAAGAACTGAAACTCCCACCATGCCATAACCAAATTGGCATAGGCAGGTGCTGTAGGAGACCCCATAGCAACTCCTCTCTTTTGTTTATAATACATCTTATCAAAGAGAAAAAAATTATTGTCTAAAATTATGTCCAAAAAGCCACAAATGGTAGAAATGGCATTACAGCTAAGCCCATAATTTTTCTTAGCTAAGAAGCAACGTACGGCTTCAACACCCTCACAATGTGGTATACAGGTGTATAAAGATACAACATCAATTGTGAACATAATATACTTTTGAAAATCAAAAACTCCACTCTGAGCGTATAAATTTAATTTTTTCAAAAATGAATGATGAAAGCGGACAATAAACTGGTGTACGCTATTTCTTTTGAGTTTTTTACCGTTTTTTCACTGCCTTAACTGTGGTATTTTCTTCCATTTTGTCTATATCCCCAAATAATTCCATTAAATAATATTTGGCAGACCCAATTATTCTTGCATCTCTGCCCATCCTTTTAAAACACCCCCTTTAAGCTCTTGGAGTCAAAATTTCACCTCCCACTTCCTGTTTTACCACCTCCTTGGTGACCATTCATTTTCTCACTTTTGTTTTTTATTCTAAATATTACGTCTCTCCATCGCTTGATTTCCTCATTGTGAAGCATCATTTTCCCTAACCTCTGCAGGTCTTTTAAAATTGGCATTTCAGTTTCAGAATTGGAATATTCTAACAGGACTTCCCATGTATCTTCTCCTTTTCCCAAGATATTTGTTCCGTCTGTTATCATCCTTTTCCAGTCCCCTGCATGCTGTCTGTCCATTAAGCTCAATATGTTAGCTACCTGGCATGCCTCAAAATAATTTTTTGCTTTTGCTTTGGGTATTCCCAGCACTCTCTTTTCTCTTCCAAGAGTTAAAATCTCCCATCCTAGTCACAGCCCCTCCCCCCACACAAATTGCCTCATTATTTGCCTAAGTCAGTATGCCTCACCAAGGCTTATCCAAAATGGCCATCCTTTTGAAAGTAGCAGTGGCAGTTTGTATAACTGCAAGGCTTGCATTTTTTTATCTAAATCCAAATTCATAGTTTTCCATTTCTCTAACTGGATCCTCACTTGCAGAAATATTCACGTATACATTATTCCCATAATTGATATTTGTGAAAGTATTAGTTGCTGACTCTCGTCTCCCAATGCACTTTTTAGTTTGTTATAAAAGCCCTGCATTATCAAGCACTAATCAACTTTGATGGCTTGGTTGAATGATAACCTAATAATATTAGGTGACTTTAAATTCCTAGGATCCGATGGTCTGATGGCACAACATTGATAATGTCAGAGGATGAATCTTACGATTTATGTGTGTTGCAAAATTTGACTCAGGTGATTGATATTCCTACCAGATCAAATAACATCCTAGATCTCTTACTTACAAATATCTAGCTAAAATTTCTGAGATTAACCAACTATATGCATTAGACAGTTCAGATCACTAATTTTTTGAATTTAATATAACAGCTAAAGCTTTTTGTATAGATCAACAAAAGAGTATTTTTAATAAGTCTAAGCTGTTTGAACTGAATATTATTAATCAAATAAATTCTATAGACTTGAATTCCTCCGAGGTTAATAATGTTGTAAATAAATGTTAGGAGTTTGAATACATTTGTAAAGTTCTTTTGTCTGGATGTAGGAAAACAATAACTAAGTATTCACTGAGGATGACACCTCCATGGTGGAATACTAGTCAAACTAAATGTCTGAGAAAAATGAAGAAATTTAGGCTCTGGAAGAGGTTTGAGAGAAATGATTTAAAATGGGCCTATAATTTAGGCTCCAGAAGGTTAATGCCTCTTTGAGATTAGTAAAAAGTAAATATGAAGATAATTTAGTTAGTAGCCCTTGTTCTAAGAAATGTTATTTTTATGTTTAATATGTCAGTAATATGTTTGTATCTTCTACTTGAGTTCAAGTGCAGAATGCTGGAGAATTATTAGCAAACTTGTTCAATGAACATATTTTGGCAGAAGATGCTATACATTTCAGATGTTTGAATTTTAAGAAAAGACAATTGTACGTGCCCAATTTTCAATCTGACTCCTGTGTGAGCATTTTTGAGCTGTATTAAACAGGATAGTGGTATGGGACCTGATAATATTCCAGGCATTTTCTGAACATATTGTAGTGAATTTATTTTGGCTACTATCACTCAGGTTTTTAATAACTTGTTATATTCTGGCATTGTTCCTGCTAGTGGGAAACTTGAAGACATAATTCCAATCCATAAGTGGGGTCCAATGGACAATATAAATAATTATAGACCTATCAGTCTTACTTCCCTGGTGAGGAAGAGTTTTGAAAGGTGTTTGTTTGCTTTCTTAATCAAGACTATCAGGAATGTTTGATGGACCTCTCTCAACATGATTTCACAAAAAATGTTCTTCATTCACTACTTTAATCAAATTTTATAACCCAGGGACAATTGCCTTAGATATGGGCATGCCTGTGGTGGTGGTCTGTTTGGATTTGTCTAAGGCTTCGGACAATGGCCCTTATTCTGCTGTCATTGATTCCAGGCTCAAACACAAAGATAATTGATACATTGTTCACTGGGTGACTAACTGACTTTATGGTAGTTTGCAGAGAGTAAGGATAGGAAATTTCACATCTACCTGGCTTGACGTGAAGAAAGTATTGTTCAACCTGGTACTTTCATTTATTACTAAGATATGTAATGTTTGGACAGCCAAGTATGTGGACAATATTAAACTAGGTTGTGTTATTACATGGACAGAGGATACCGACCCCTTTGTTTGGTGGCTGAATGGTTAGACTTAACTGGACTAAAAGTTAATAAGGATAAATGTGATACTTTGTATTTTAGGAAAGTGGAGATTGACTATCAAATAAACTTAGGTCCTCACAAGTTACAGAAGCTGACAGACTAGAAGGATGTATGCAGTAATTTTAAGTATATGGCCAATGTCTTAACAAGTTAAAGCTAAGGCATTAAAAGTCATTGGCTTAATTTTTTAAGATCTTTATAACAAGAAATAATGACTGTCTTTTGAAGCTGTTCATAGCATATGTTTGACCCATCATTGAGTCCAACATGTTGATTTGCTCCTACATGAAAGGTGATCTCCTGGTTTTAGAAGGTCTTCAATACAATTTTACAAGACTAATCATTACCTGTAGAGGTAAATGATACCCATCTATGCTGTAATGTCTACGCATCTTTTCAATCAGTTGCAGATATCTGAGTAAACGTTGTTTAGCGTACAGGGGGGTCTGAAGAATATCATTATCTATTAAATACTGACTTGTTGAACATGACCATCATTATCTATTAAATACTGACTTGTTGAACACGACCATCATTATCTATTAAATACTGACTTGTTGAACACGACCATCATTATCTATTAAATAGTGACTTGTTGAACATGACCATCATTATCTATTAAATAGTGACTTGTTGAACATGACCATCATTATCTATTAAATACTGACTTGTTGAACATGACCAACATTATCTATTAAATAGTGACTTGTTGAACATGACCATCATTATCTATTAAATACTGACTTGTTGAACACGACCATCATTATCTATTAAATACTGACTTGTTGAACACGACCATCATTATCTATTAAATACTGACTTGTTGAACACGACCATCATTATCTATTAAATACTGACTTGTTGAACACGACCATCATTATCTATTAAATAGTGACTTGTTAAACACGACCATCATTATCTATTAAATACTGACTTGTTGAACATGACCATCATTATCTATTAAATACTGACTTGTTGAACACGGCCATCATTATCTATTAAATACTGACTTGTTGAACACGACCATCATTATCTATTAAATACTGACTTGTTGAACACGACCATCATTATCTATTAAATACTGACTTGTTGAACACGACCATCATTATATATTAAATATTGACTTGTTGAACACGACCATCATTATCTATTAAATACTGACTTGTTGAACACGACCATCATTATCTATTAAATACTGACTTGTTGAACACGACCATCATTATCTATTAAATACTGACTTGTTGAACATGACCATCATTATCTATTAAATAGTGACTTGTTGAACATGACCATCATTATCTATTAAATACTGACTTGTTGAACACGACCATCATTATCTATTAAATACTGACTTGTTGAACACGACCATCATTATCTATTAAATACTGACTTGTTGAACACGACCATCATTATCTATTAAATACTGACTTGTTGAACACGACCATCATTATCTATTAAATACTGACTTGTTGAACATGACCATCATTATCTATTAAATACTGACTTGTTGAACATGACCATCATTATCTATTAAATACTGACTTGTTGAACACGACCATCATTATCTATTAAATACTGACTTGTTGAACACGACCATCATTATATATTAAATATTGACTTGTTGAACACGACCATCATTATCTATTAAATACTGACTTGTTGAACACGACCATCATTATCTATTAAATACTGACTTGTTGAACACGACCATCATTATCTATTAAATACTGACTTGTTGAACATGACCATCATTATCTATTAAATAGTGACTTGTTGAACATGACCATCATTATCTATTAAATACTGACTTGTTGAACACGACCATCATTATCTATTAAATACTGACTTGTTGAACACGACCATCATTATCTATTAAATACTGACTTGTTGAACACGACCATCATTATCTATTAAATACTGACTTGTTGAACACGACCATCATTATCTATTAAATACTGACTTGTTGAACATGACCATCATTATCTATTAAATACTGACTTGTTGAACATGACCATCATTATCTATTAAATACTGACTTGTTGAACACGACCATCATTATCTATTAAATACTGACTTGTTGAACACGACCATCATTATCTATTAAATACTGACTTGTTGAACACGACCATCATTATCTATTAAATACTGACTTGTTGAACACGACCATCATTATCTATTAAATACTGACTTGTTGAACACGACCATCATTATCTATTAAATACTGACTTGTTGACCACGACCATCATTATCTATTAAATACTGACTTGTTGAACACGACCATCATTATCTATTAAATACTGACTTGTTGAACACGACCATCATTATCTATTAAATACTGACTTGTTGAACACGACCATCATTATCTATTAAATACTGACTTGTTGAACACGACCATCATTATCTATTAAATACTGACTTGTTGAACACGACCATCATTATCTATTAAATACTGACTTGTTGAACACGACCATCATTATCTATTAAATACTGACTTGTTGAACACGACCATCATTATCTATTAAATACTGACTTGTTGAACACGACCATCATTATCTATTAAATACTGACTTGTTGAACACGACCATCATTATCTATTAAATACTGACTTGTTGAACACGACCATCATTATCTATTAAATACTGACTTGTTGAACATGACCATCATTATCTATTAAATACTGACTTGTTGAACACGACCATCATTATCTATTAAATACTGACTTGTTGAACACGACCATCATTATCTATTAAATACGGACTTGTTGAACACGACCATCATTATCTATTAAATACTGACTTGTTGAACACGACCATCATTATCTATTAAATACTGACTTGTTGAACACGGCCATCATTATCTATTAAATACTGACTTGTTGAACACGGCCATCATTATCTATTAAATAGTGACTTGTGGAACACGACCATCATTATCTATTAAATAGTGACTTGTTGAACACGACCATCATTATCTATTAAATAGTGACTTGTTGAACACGACCATCATTATCTATTAAATACTGACTTGTTGAACACGACCATCATTATCTATTAATTAGTGACTTGTTGAACACGACCATCATTATCTATTAAATAGTGACTTGTTGAACACGACCATCATTATCTATTAAATACTGACTTGTTGAACACGACCATCATTATCTATTAAATACTGACTTGTTGAACACGACCATCATTATCTATTAAATACTGACTTGTTGAACACGACCATCATTATCTATTAAATACTGACTTGTTGAACACGACCATCATTATCTATTAAATACTGACTTGTTGAACACGACCATCATTATCTATTAAATACTGACTTGTTGAACACGACCATCATTATCTATTAAATACTGACTTGTTGAACACGACCATCATTATCTATTAAATACTGACTTGTTGAACACGACCATCATTATCTATTAAATACTGACTTGTTGAACACGACCATCATTATCTATTAAATACTGACTTGTTGAACACGACCATCATTATCTATTAAATACTGACTTGTTGAACACGACCATCATTATCTATTAAATACTGACTTGTTGAACACGACCATATGAACCAGGAGCTCATCTTTATACTTTCAGAATTAAGGAGTCACAAGGACAGTCTTAAGAGCAAACTATTTAAGGCAGTCATTGGTTCAATTTGGCAACAGGGTTCCTTTACATATTTGACAATAGATATTTAAAAAAACAACTTGATATTTGGTTGGGTCCCAGGGTATGTACATTCATTGAGGATTCTGTGTCCTGAATGGCCTTTGGCCTTTACACAGGAATTAATGAACAAATGAACAATGGAACTGAACTAATTTGGAAGCACCAATATCACTGGATAGATAAAGGGTTCAGGAGCAAACTGAGCATGTGTCATTATCTACCATCTATCCAGTAGCCTGAAGGGATTCCTTCAGGAGTTCGCTAACATCCTTGGCTCTGTGGTGTTGACATCTCCCAGATGCTTTACACCAGAAGACTTTAACATCACAGTAGATGAAGAATCACTAACTTTCATCAGACAGAATTCTTGAACATAATGAAGAGATTTAGGATGGTTCAGACAGTTGTCTTTACTATAGATAGCTTGGGTCATACTCCAGACTTTAACTTCCAAGTTGGTTTCACAGTGATTGACTTGGTGGTGACGCTTGTCACATGGCATGACCGTTACATTATTCAGTTCATTGTTATCAGCTTGGGTCTATATCAAAACATCGAAGTTTTAAAACTTCAAATGTTCTAATATCGATCCGTTTTAATAGAACGCTAAAAGTAGCGAAGCTGCAGAAAAGCAAATTCTTTCCTAGGGAAAGAATCCAGTTGGCGGGTTCTGTGGCTTCGCTATTTTCTGCGCTATGGTGGAGATTTATGGCTCAGGTTCAGGTAAGTGTGCAATTGTGTGGTTGTTAGGATTAGGACATGGGTTAGGTGAGTTAGGGTTAGGGTGCAGGTTAGGTGAATTAGGTTTAGGGGCGGGTTAAGAGAGTTAGGGTTAGGGCGCGGGATAGGTGAATGTGCGATAGTGACGGACTTTAGGGTTAGGGTTTGGGTTAAGGTAAGTGGATAGATAGTAGTGTATGTATAGTTTAGTGTAGGGTTAGTTGTAGGATTATAAGTGTATGTGTGTATTGATGTTTTTTAGGTGTACTTGTGTTGTGTGTATGTGTTTTGGAATAGCAAATTTTTTCCCAAGGAAATAATTCGCTGTTCCGAATGTTCGATATTATGTGGTTTAGATATTTTAGGTTCGATGAAATAATGTTCGCTATTTTCATTTTTCGATAACGTGATATAAACGCATCAACTCTGGGTTAAATGTCTGGTCTTCATCTTTGTTTCACGCAGGAGGCTTGTTGTAATTATCTTGGATAGTCTGATCTTATTAATGCCATCCATGACTGTGGTGCCACAATCCTGAGATCCTATGATGATGACTCTGTCTTTGGGTTGGAACCGAGATTCTTTATTCAGACATAATGATTTTACTCTTAGTATTCCCAGCATGTGCACTGCTACTTTGGACTTGATCAATTTCCCATCAGGGTTGTAGTCACTTGCCTGGAAGTACTTATCCCTGTTTTATACCCAATCATCCTTGCCTCTTTCTGGCATGTGTTTCCATCTCAGTTAAAAGAGACTTTCATTACCTCTTGTGATGAAATGGATCATTGTCAGCTTATCTCAAACCTTTCCTTTGTAATGACCCTGACAAAGTAGCACGTTTAAAGCTTGAATCTTATTTGCAGATGGCAACATCAGTGATTTATTCCAAACCAATTTTCCAGTAAGATGTAAAAGTGAAACAGCCCTAATGAGGGTCTTTAATGATCAACTTATGATGACTGATAAACAGTATTACTCTGTTATGGATCTGCTTGATCTCTTGTCTGCAATTGACATGGTGGAACAATCTACTCTACAGAATCCATTTGGAGCATTACTATGACATCACTAATGCTGTCCTGAACTTTTCACCAATCCTTTTGCATAAGCAGGGCAGGTACCCTTTGAGGTAAACGTCTTCTGTCTTGACTGTCTGGACTGTGGCCATTGCCAGGATTCCATGCTTGGTCTATTGCTATTCACTGTATACACGCCTTTCCTAAAAGATAACATTTATAAGAGATGCTTACAATATCGTTGCTATGCTGATGACATGCAGCTTCACTTCTCCTTCTTTTGGGACACTGTGCCTTTCACTACACAACTTATTGGTGGCTTGGAATGCATCTGCTTTTGTATGGGTGATAAATTGTTAAATGTCAACATGTCTAAGATGGCTGCCATCATCATTCATGCTACAGTTTGGGACACCTCTTTGCCAGTTTTGTTTTCTCCCAATATCACCTGTAGCAGACATAAACTACAGATACCGTCTAAAGGTGGTGATGTTGTGATGTAAAGCTGATTATTGATAAGGACCAGATGTTAGCTGTTGTTAGCTCTTCTGGTTTTCATCTTAGGAATGTCACCGTCATAAAGCATCTTATTCCATCTTCAGATCATTATACTCTGGTGTACATGACTGTCTGTCCTTTTGTTTGGACTAATTTAATCCCTTGTATCTAGGGCTGTTCTTATGAACCAGACCCTCTGCAGATTCTGCAAAACTCCACAAAACAGCTGCTCATTGGGGGTCCAGGTACCATCATATTGATCCAGTTTTGCGGGGGGGGGGGGTGTCACAGTGGCTCTCAATCAGACAGTAAATCATATATAAACATATTATTCTGGTGTATTTAGCCTTACACAGTTTGTGTCCTCCTTATTTGCAGGACCAGTTGATTTGTCCTTTATGCCCAGCCTTTGAGGGCCTGTTAGTGGTTCGAGGTCTGGATTGCATTCTCTGGGATACATGTCTTAGTCCACAGACCAAAACATAAAAATAAGTTCTCTGTCTCAAAAAACCTATGGCTTTATTGAAGCACTTAAAATATATGCATGTCTTTGCTCACAAGGAACTTTGCTTCAGGAACCTATTACCTGCTTAGCTGAGAGGGTCCTCAAAAATGAGTGGATCTAAGCATTCCCTGAATGCCTTCTTACATGACCTGGCATTAACGGAGTTTCCCTTTTTCTTTCTTTCTTTCTTTTCCTTCAGTAGTTGTTTATGTGTCTCAACAATTTGATTCCATTGTTCTTATTATTTATCTATTATTTGTATGTATCTTATTTGTTGTTTTATTTTTTTTGTCATTGTATTGTTTTCCCCTTAAGTGATTGAATCTACTTTACCTGTACCGAACTTGCTTCAAGGAATTAAATGAACTTGACGTTGCATGGCATTCCTTAGAGCATATGATGGTGATATGCTAGTTTTCATAGTATTTTTACAAAGATGTAACTTCTTCAGATTTTCTCTTGTATGGCTGATTGTACATATAGATAATTTGTTGTCTATTTTTGAAACTGTGGTGTTAATTATAAATTAATGTTAAATGTCACTAACAGATCTAAGCTTGTATAGATGCACTTAATAAGGTGAATGTTCTACTCAGTGCAGAATCACAAAAGACAGCTTAGTCTTCATTATAAAACATGTAATTTGTAACTAGAATATATGATGCAAAGCTCATTTTGTGCTCTCTAGTCCTTGTACCTGTTATGCTGTCTCAAGAGATTTTGTGCATCTGTACTCTTACAGATCAGAAAGATTTCTCAACGCATCTTTTCTAGTCAGCAGAAATAACATGCAATAAATAATTGA
Source organism: Protopterus annectens (assembly GCF_019279795.1). NCBI lineage: Eukaryota > Metazoa > Chordata > Ceratodontiformes > Protopteridae > Protopterus > Protopterus annectens. The sequence continues at coordinate 1,501,246,154 of NC_056745.1, forward strand.
AGAAATAATTACTAGAGTGCAGTTGCAGGCATTTGTGTAATGGTTATATAATATATTATGACTGTAAACAATACCTTGGACAACGCAATGATAATATTTGGATGGTAATACATATTAAAATTAAATTAAGATTTCTGGTAATGTGTTAGAACCGAGCTTTGCAGACATTAACCCATTTTTTTTAGCATCTCATTTTGTTTCATAATGTACTTTGCTGCAAAAGTAATCCAGTCAATGAGCACAACAATAGTTTGCCTGTTATTAATTACCTTAGAATTAATTATTTATGTCCAATTAGAGCTTAACTTAATGCAGTGTCTTATCAATTACTGCAAATCCAGTAGTAAGCTGACGTGGCTAGGACAGGATGGCTACAAGCTCCACAGTGGAATCAGACGGAAAAAATAATGCTGGGTCTGCTATTCTTGTAGTTTGTGCCGTTCTGCATGAGAAAAGTTACTCAATGCTGTCTGCTTAAACGTATCTTGCTAAAGAATGGCATTGAATCATATAAGTCTATCATGTTTATGGTGTTCCTTTAATAGAATACAGCACAATCACAGTTTTGAAACAGATTCAAGGACTTTTACAACAGATAATATGGAAGCTGATATTTTAGCTTATCCACTGACTTTTGCATAAAATCTCACCTGAAATTCAGATTTTATTTAGCAGCATGCAAAATAAATTCTAAGTCTTTATTTATCAATTGTGTACCAGTTACCTTGTTGCCTTGGATTTAGTGGTATTGGTTACTGAACAGATAGAGAAATCCCAAGTGCAGCATTCCACTTAAAAGAACATTCATTATAATAACTTCATGGAAAAATAACCTAACATGTCCATTCAAATATTGGTTGTATGAAAAGAGCTATTTTGATATAGATAACCGAGTGTTTTAACAACTGTCCTGTTAAGATCTCCCTAAGAAACTTAACCAAAAGAGTTTCCAAATACATGTGATGCAGTCTCAAACTGATTTATTAGTTGACTGCAGAAGAAAAAAAAAGACCATTAAAATGTACAATTGTTATTTATAAAATTAAAATGATCAATTTTTGAAGGTTCTTCACTGATGGCATTTAAACAGTAACTGTAATCTCCTGCCACCCCCGCCCCCTAAAAAAGCAAGTTCAATGTATGCTTGCTATGCTATGAAGTTAGCAAAATCAACAATGTATACTTTCTTCTGTTGTTCTTTGTGTATTGTTTCATTCCTGGGGTGTTTTGACTATCAGATACTCAGTGGCATTCTTCACTAAGATTGCATGACTAATTTCTTTTCATTCTGAACTTCCTTCATTAATATACCCACACCTATTTATATTAGAATAGTTATCAATATTCACTTCACAGGCAGATTAAAACTGATGTTATGCTAATGTGCAGATGAACCAGCAATGTATTTGTCATACTTGATTTAAAAAGGAATGACTCTTTCAACAGCCTTACAATTATAGCACTTGTATACATTTTAAGAAATCTAATAGCATTTATTTACAAATAAGTAATAAAATACTATTGTCACTAATGTAAGACAGAAACATACTCATTTGATTTTAATTGCCAGTTGTATGAAGGCATATATGTTGTGTATAATGAAATGTTCATTCCTAATATTATACTCTGCTCTTGGTGTGCTGCGATTAGCTACATTTTAGAATACATATTATTTTAATTTTGTTACTGGTTTCCTTATTTCAAAATGTATGTAATAAAAGCGGTACCACATGACTGAACAAAATTGTTGTAATATAATATAATTTTAAAGTTGTATTTGCTTTTATAAAAGGCGCAGTCATGAATGAAACTTGTGTTGCATATCTTACAGATGTATTAAATAGTATAAAGTCTTTTAGGAATAACGCCCAGGTTTTCAAGAACAGCACGACCTCTGTAGGTTCTGCTTTACTATCTAGCTTGTACTGCCCATAAATTAGAAAGACTTAAATAATAGATATATTTTTCAAGTTTTGAATGATTTTGACTTGGTTTACAATTCTAATTGTGTACTTCAGTTGCTACTTTTATCTTTCATTTGCACACACACACACAGCATTTTTTCTTAATATGGAATTAACTCTTATTTTATTCCAGAGGCGTGTTAACATAGAGCTTATTTTTTTTTCCTTCTGTCATTTAGGACATTTGATAAAGCCAATGCCCATGCTTTTATCATATAAGTGCATGTCTGCTAGATATAGTACCTTGTTTTTTCGGGCACTAATGTTTTACTTCAATCTTTAGGACACTGTCTATTAATTGATCTTCACTGCAGAGTTTTCTTCAGACAGAATATTTCTATCATATGCTGACAGGCACATCCTATATTGTGGGTAAATTTGATCATTGTAACTGCAAGAATTTACATAGAATTATTGGAAGTATATACTTTACACTAATTCCAAAATTATGGTATCTTAAGAGTTTTCCATTCTCTAACAGTGATGTCAAAGTTAGTAGCAGGGGTATGGGGATGCAGTCATCTTGCCTCAGAGGTGCAGGATGCCCCCCCCCCTTGCAAAGACCCTTTAAATGTGTAACAACAGCTTCTGATGTTTACTGTCATTTGTGTTAAATTGCACTTAAATGCTTAAAAGTTTTATCTTCTGTTAATGGTAACACTACATGGCCTACTTCTAAGCAGAATCACATCTACAATAAATTTCTAGTTGCTTTACAACATTCTAAGTAGATTCAGTTGAGGTAGTTTATTGAGGTAATTCTGAACAAATCCACTTGTTTTGAAATTTAATGAATCATCTATTGAAATAAGACTACAATAGGAATCTGAGAATGAGATAACCTAACCATAAAATCAAAGACACTGATACTCTGAATACACAATGGCCAAAACTGTGCCATGTGCAGCTCTGGTAAATGAACATATACTGACATGTCAATGAGATAGCCCATTCAGATGACTGACATTAAATATGCAAATGTAGCAGATGTAGATGGCTCACTAATTCATATGTGTATACAAGAGGAAGGACTCCAGTCCACACTCGTTTTCTGTCATTTCGAGCACTCACATGTAGTAGCAGCTGCCGTTGTCATCGTCACTGGCAATAAGGTTGTTTTTGTGGCTTTTCAGCTCAAGATACCAGGCAAAGACCCAACTGCCAGCATCTCAGAGACCAGTGAATTATTGATCACTTCATTGTCGACAGAGTTAGATTGTGGGGCCTAACCAAACTGTGTCGCACAAAAGTGAAGACTGTTCTATCTACAATGACCTGCCACTAACCTACAGGGAACATGTTAACCATACTGCAGGCATAGACATTGTAAATACTTACCCAGTTCCTTGGCATAGTTCTACAACATGAGGAGAACCATATCTGGTTTCTAAGGACAACACTGGACAAAAATAAAACCACATAGAAATTCGACAACATTGCATGCTTCTCTTACCACCTGGGTGCTATAGATTTCATTCTTGCTGCTATGAATGCCCCACCAGCTCCTGGCACAAAGACACACATAAAGAGGAAGGGCTAGCACTACCTGACCCTTCAGGTGGTCTGTAACAGCCAGAGCATTATATATAGTGTGGTCCTGTACCTCTCAAGCAGGTAACATGATTCACATATTTGACACAAGACATTTACCAACACTTCTTGTGAGAAGACTTCCCAAATGCTCATTGAGTGGGTAGGTGCACACATGACTGATGAAATGGGTAAATTTTGTTTCTTAGACACATCTGGGGGCAAGATTATAGTCTTGAGACATACACCAAATTATTTGTATGTGTGCCATTCTACACAACATGGTCTAATGACAACAGACTGCACAGCCAGATAACACCCCAGCAAGAAATGCCTTATGTGATGCAGTAGGATTTACAGGAAAAGACAAAGGGTGCAGGGAGAACAACACGATAATAGAGACAAAGCCAAAGCTAAGGGAGGCACAGTACAGTGCAGTGCAACAGTGGCAAGGTGGCTGTATCAGGCCCACAACTACTGATCATAAGCAGGCAATACAGAATAATAGGATGCATACTGTACCACACTCAGGCTGCAGGGCAGTACATAGCCTGGCCACAAACAGCATCAGACGTGCATCTCTCCCTTACGATGGGTATTCCTATTTCTCAGAAGGTGTGCATATCAGATGCTGCTTATGATGGTGACACAGGGTGATTCCATAATGAGCAAGCACTCAGCTATGTAGGTACACCGGAATCCAATCAGGACTTATGCTCAACAACTGTCTCTACAGTGGTCTCTGTGAATATGTCAGACTGATTCATACATGTATAAAATGGGAGTACTGCACATGTGGGTTTTCCCTTTTCTAGACACTGACACTGTATCAATGAACCATGCAGCCTGAAAGTTGCAATTATTATCAACTGCAGTGGCCATGCTGCCATCAGCCTTCCATTGTCCCACTGTGCTGGACTCTCCAATGTTGTAATCTGTGAATACATGACAAGTAGGACACCACTCTAAGCCCACAGATAAGGACATTACATATCCCTCTGTGACATGTGCAGTGGTACACAGAGAAATCACTTCTATACAATAGTTTAGAACATGTAGATGTTGCACTTGCAGAGCAGAGGTGCCTAGAAGGATAGCTGCACATGTAGCTAATGAATGGGTTTATGTTTATTCTTTGAACGGTACATTCTTCGAACAGCTATTCATTGACAACTTAGCATCAAATGTGTGTTTTAACAAACAGGCATATCATCATAAGTAATGTAATTGAACAATCATAGTTGACCCACAGATAGACAACACCACATACTAAGTGTATATGTCACATTAAATATAGCAATATCATTAATATACAGTCGGCTTGATTTGCCAAGTATAAAATTAAATAGTTGAATTAAATTGGTCTATGTTTACCCACTGAATGGTAACATCATTGAATGGCATTACATGGTAAATGCCATTCACCGAGCCCTCCTCATGTGGGGGGCTGCACCCCCCCCCACTATTTGTATATACCAACTCTGAGATTGCACTACAGTGGGGGAAGGGCAAATTTCCTTATCCCTACTGTAATGCGATCTTACTCAGAACAGTTCGATGAACAGCATGTTTGACGACATATGCTGTTTGATAATATTACCAATCGATGGGTAAACATAGCCCAACAAATACGTACTACATGCTGTTTTATTTCTGTGGGTCAGCTATGATTGTTTAATGACATTATTTACGGTGATATGCCTGTTCATTAAAATGGATGTTTGATGCTATGTTGTCGATAAACAGCTGTTCGAGGAACGTCTCATTCAATGAGTAAACATAGACCCCTAACGAACATGTACTTTTCACTTCATGCGTATCGTTGTTTAATATCCTGCTACTCCAGTCAGCAGTACTAACCCGGTGCATCTCCTTCTGACACAGGTAGTAGGTGCCAGGCTTAAACCCACGTCCAAACCATCACCTGCTGTAAGACCTTTTCCTCCTGCCTAGAGAGCAACAGCAAAAACTCCTCCCCTCTGTTAGCCATTTCAGAGTTGGTGACACCACCCTGTAGTGGTCCTGTCTACTGCAAAATCTTTCTCTTAGCATGTGAGATCATATCTGTAACCCTTCTGTCTATCTATAGTGAAGACATATTATGGCCACCCTTCGCATTCACTTCCCTCACAATGTCGTGTCACAGCAGGTCTCTGACATGCTGACTTATGCCACTATTGGCCATTAGGTACTTGTAGTGCAGGCAGAGAGTCTGCAGTAATACATCATTCTCCCTTCTCGAGACCTACTCTAGGCATTGATGACCCAGATGGCCATAGCTGTACCTGTATATCTTGGGACAAAACACATCATTTGGTGGGTGGGTGTGTTTGGCTAACTCATGCATGGCTAGCGACCAAGGCCTCCTCCACTGTATCTACCAGGATATTATCTGTAGATACCAATTGCAAAGCCTTCTTCAACATACAGTAGTGTAACTATGCAGGTATGTCAGTCCATGGCAGTTCTCTTGCCTATATGCCCAGGTTTCCCATGCAGTTTCCTGTGTAAAAGACATTCCTACATGAGCATTCAGAAGTTTGCCCTACAACTGTGTGGTGGTCCTGATGAGACTTGCACAGGCATCAGGATGCCTCTGCACCATCATGTCTTGTGGTGTGTGTCCCTTGTGGAACCACTGCCATGTTTGCATTGACTGAGATGGAATACTCCTGTGTCAAACATATGTGTAAAGCTACTCTAACAACAGCACATTTACCTCCTCCCTCTCCCTGACAGGTATCACAAGCCTTCTACTTCCTTAACTCTGTCACCACCACCCCCTTTCCTTATGTCTCTCTCACACCCCACTTCCACAGAACATTTATTACATTTCCACTAAACCTCATTTATTTCATTGAAAACAATCTCGGACAACATAGAAGCAGCAATTTACACCATGCTAAAATGTAGCAGTTAGCAAGATGGGTGGATAAATGAGGCTAGATAGTGTGAATGCCCTTGAATCACTTCCTCTGTACACTGTGCTACCCATTCCTAGTGGGACAAGCCATGCATATACTGTTTATCATACAGCATGTTTTGTCTGTGCTCATACAACAGGCCTTTGAATGTGTGTGGTAGCTTGGGGCAGCACTGTATTATGATACAAGACTCAGATTCTTCCATAAGCATGCGTCTACCATCTTGCTTTTTTTGAGTTCGATGACTGGATGCCTTTGTCTGCTTCATCCACCAAATATACGCATAGAGCTATAGTATGTCATGTCAAGGAAAGCAGTAGTTTATTGTATTTCTTGCAGAGAAAGATTGTAAGATACATGTGCTTGGGCATTATGATTGTCCCTTTAGAAAAGCTGATGCTTGGTTTATTCTGGCATGGGTGTTGTGCAATGTTATGAGCATCAACTTTGCAGGTGAACAATGAAGGTATATTTATAATGACTCAAAGTGGTGCCACCATAACTGGTTCTGCCATGGAGGACAATGCTACAGAAGATATGTATTGAGATGTACTGGACCTCTAATATACGTTGATTGTGTAATGTCTTCAGTATTATCCGCCTGTATGTAACAATACTTGACTTCCAGCTGTTGAAGAGCATCTCTGCAAACAGCTGGTTGTGTTCATAGGTTCATAGGTGTGTACTAGGCTAATGGCCCTGGAGCCTTTACAAACCTAGCCCATAGGATTACCCTGGCATTGTGCCGCCCGATCTTAGTTCCCAGTGCCTCTGTCGAGCAGAGCCACTGGAGTGATCCCCGGGGTGAATTTTCTATTTCCCATCCACTCATCAAGATTTCTCTTGAAGAGGGCCAGTGAGGTGCTCTGTTTGACATGTATGGGAAGTCTATTTCAGAGCATGGGAGTCTCTGCTTCTTCCACCCAATATACACATAGGGCTACACTATCTCATGCCAAGGAAAGCAGTGGTTTCTTGTATTTCCTGCAGAGAAAGATTGTAAGGTGCATGTTCTTGGGCAATGTGATTGTGCCTTTAGAAAAGCTGATGCTTGGTTTATTCTGGCATGGGTGTTGTCCAATGTCATGGGCATCGTCTTTGCAGGTGAACAATGAAGGTATATTTATAATGACTGGAAGTAGTGCATGTGGGTGATGGATAACTGCAGTGCTGTTCATGCCATAGAAGTTCATAGTTATATACTAGCATAATAACACCAGGGTGTTTGTACACCCAGCCACACAACCCAACATGTGTGTTATTGTTTTATTCATATTTCAGATGAGGTGGGGAGGGGATGCAGCTGCATTTATCCCATCTCAGCCAACCACTGCAACTAATTGTGGATCACTGATGCCCTCTGTCTGCCCCTCTGGAAGGGTCCATGGATTCCCTGCTGGAGATGACTGAAAGGCCACTGGTGTGTTCTGAGTCAGCCTCTCAAAAGGGGTTGAAGCATACCTCTCAACCTCTTAGAGCAAGAAATCTGGACAAAGCCATACATAAAAGTGGGACAAAGGCCCAAAATAGGGAAATTTTTTAAATATTAGTCTTACAGACTTAGAAAGTTTATGGAATAATAGGCTTTGCATTAGCATGAATTTTTTGAAGGGTATAATGTCTGAAACTCAAATGTCTGTCATTATTTTCTAACTTAAACCTTTAATAATTTACCACTAATTTGCCAGAAAAACACAATTTTATAAAAATGGACCAAAATCTAAGGCAAACGTCAGGACATTCTGCGAAAATCTGTACAGTTGAGAGGTATGGTTGAAGATTCCTCTGTTGAAGATGGACAGAGGGTGAAATATTTCCCCAGGTGTAGGTGAGGAATCTGGTAGATGTTGAGGTGTACAGTAAGCTACATGCCTATATTGGTAATATGGAGCATCTTCTGGAGTGAACTGGTGATTCAGTTGACAAGCAGGTACCAGCTGTTGAACTCTAATGGGAGCAAGAAGCCCAGGACATCAAGATCCGTGGTATGTCATGCTTAGGTATATTGACCTCTGTCTTCATCTGGCTGTCAACCATATCAGAAGCGCATCCTTTCCCCTTCCTGGGGTTTCTGTTCCATTGCGTGTATGTCCACACCTTGCTTGCTGTCCACACCTTGCTTGCTGTCCACACCTTGCTTGCTGTCCACACCTTGCTTGCTGTCCACCCCTTTCCATCTCCAGTTGTCTACTCTCTATCTGCACGTGTTCTTCCAATGTCAACCTCATCTTTTGTATGCACACCACCCCATTTGTGTCTGTGTTCCTCATTTATGTGTCAGCAACCACTACCTGACCTGTCTCTATCCCACTCCAAGACATCTCTAATACCTTCCTCTTCTACTCAACTCATTTATTAAAGAGGGGGCACTAACCCCATGCAAAATATACCTCACCCTCCAACACATTCCATTCCACATTGGTTTTTATTGTATTTTTCTATCTGCTCAGTGTGTGCCCATTTTCTGTGCTGCAAACTGGCCCTTTTCCTCCCCATTTATATCATGAACAGTGTGGATATTTTTGTGTGCACTTTCACATTGGTTTTCCAGTTAGTGGCTGAGCTGTGCCACACTGTCCCACCTGTTTATCTCTGCTAGTGGCTGTTGCTGTCCACCAGGGCACTGTGTATTGCCACTCATACAGTTTTATGTACAGTGAAATGGCTTTGTTATGACATCACTCACATTGGTCACGTGTGCTAAAGTGATGTGGCTCCTTCTGTGTGCTGCTATGAAAGCAATTTCTGTCACTCTGCTTTTTATGTGACCTCTCGGTCAGCATGCTGGCTCTGTTCCATGCCTACTACTGCCATAATTAGCTTTCAGACCTGCCACTGAAATAGCTCCTCCTTTGCTATTAGCATTGAGACACTCAGCCATTTATTAGACTAAGAGCAGTGACTGAAAACATCTCATGGACTTGTAGATAATCTGTTGCTGCTTTTCCTCACCACAAAAAAGTCCTGTCTAAAAACGGATTTGCAGTATAAATCTGTCACAGAGTTCTGCTATATGCTACAGTACAGTATTCTAATGTTCTAACATAGACCAAATACTTTACTTCTGGACATTAAGTCATTTCTGTTTTTGCCCACCCAGTCATGCAAGTTGGTCTATTTCATAATTTATAATAATTGCTGGCTCACATCAGCTCTGAACAGAAAGCATATGACAAGGAAAATAAATCTTTGCATTTCATCTCTCCTGTGTGCCCTTATCACATCGGATTTATAGCTTCCTCATTTTTGCTTTTTCACCATCATGTGAAATAATTCCATTTTTGCCTCTATTGGCACACTCTGAAATTTGCTGATGTGTCGATTTTGCTTCGCTGATTACATTCTTAACGTTTTGGATATTTCCTTGTTTCTGACTACATTCTTGCTTTTTGCTGTTTATAAGTGATGATGACTTTTATTTAACCATTACTGACTCCATGAGTTGTCAGGAATTGTTATTGGTTTTGTGTTTGTTTGCACTTTATAACTGATCATTCAATGTAGAAATAAAATTATTAGTGATTACTTCAGTAAGCAAAAAAAAAAAAAAAAAAGAAAACATAGCTTCATCTTCTGCAGATTACAAAATAGAATTAATATTCAGGCTCTGATGTATTACTTTCATCTAATAGCATTCTGTGAAACAATATACACAAATAGCTCAGTTAAATCAATATCTTTGTTGCCCAAAATTTATAAATAAGTAACAATTCTAGCAGAAACCTGGGCCTGGGATTTGCATGTTGCTTACCTGATAAATTGTTGCTATGCATTGGTGGTGTAAAGGTAAGGGTAAAGAAATTCTACCTTCGCTCTTTGTGTTTTGACGCTGTGCTGTATTTTGGGGTCTATATTAGAACCGCAAAAGACCTATTCAGCAAATACGTAATCATCGACATCTATTATATGAACCACGAATACACCAAATACCCTAAACCGCAAAATTCAAAATTTCAAACCGTCATAGTTGTCCAACCCCACCGCGTGCTACATACTACCTACCCAAACAAAATAAATAAACCACATACATGCACTAACCAAAACCCTACTTCTAACCCTACACTAAACCTTACATACATTACTATCTATGCACTTACCTTAACCCGCACCCTAACCCTAAGGTCCGTAACTATCGCACACTTACCTTACAGAGCTATACCCAAACAAAATAAATAACCCACACACATACACTTAACAAAACCCTACTTCTAACCCTACACTAAACTTTACATACATTACTATCTATGCACTTATTTTAAACTGCACTCTAGCCCTAAGATCTGTAACTATCACACAATTACCTTATGAAGCTATACCATAGAAGGGCCAACCATGATGATTCGACATTTCATATTTCGCACTTCAGAACGATCGGTGTTTTTGCGGTTCAATGTATATGTGTCGACGTTTCCGTATTCGGGTAAGTGGACCTCAGTGATTTTAATAGGGAACCGTATTTTGAAGGATACAACTTAACTGATGTATTTAATGCTTGTGAGAATATCTGTAATGCGAAGGGTGATCTTTACTTGTAGAAAGTGCATAACACATGCTTTAGAGGTGTGAGCTACATAGTGAAATGTATAGAAATAAAGATCACCCCCTTTTCCTAGATCCCTGAAGATCCCCAGCCTAAGCCTGAAATTTTCCTGAGTTGAGCTTGAAATCAGTCAGTATTGATCAGTGCACTACCCTGGTAAACAAATATAAATAAATAAACAAACATCCTGATGCATTCTTTTAATTGGGCTGATTCATTATAGCAGCATGGTTTCTAGTTGCATTCACTATGAATTCTCCAATTACAAGTTTTCAGGGAACCGCTTTGCCAAGCACAACTGATTGAGAATTCAAGCCCTTGAAAAAACTAAATGTAAGGGCTTTTTTTTGGGGTGGGGGTGCAACAACCCTATCCCATGAACTTATATAGGCCAACATAGTGTACAAAAACAGGAAGAGGGATAATTTTTTTTTATTTTTATTTTATTTGCTGTTGTTTAACCAGGATAGTCCATTGGGCCCAAAGAACCCGTTTTCAATGGAGTCCTGGGGAGAAAAGCTCCACATACAGATTATACAAAGATTATGTTACACAATACATAAAATACAAAGATTAATTTCAATACACAGATTATATAGAGAAAAACATAAGTATCAAACAAAACAAGTAATAGAGGTGAAATATAAAAATAAATAGTATTGTGTTTTTTTTTTTTTTTTTTTTTTTAATACTTGGTACAAGTAGCTAGCTGGGAATGGAAAAAGAAAGAGGAGTAGTGGTGGGGGTAGGGTAGGTTATGAAGGGTGTGAGCAGGAGCATTCCCATGAGGATGTTAGATGAGAGTGTAGTAATTTTTTAAAAGTGTGGGAGGCTAGCAATTGTACGGATGGATGGGGGAAGGGAGTTCCATTGGCGTGCTAGTGAGAAGGACAGGAGGTGTTGTCCTGGAGCGTGTATGGGTCTATAGACCTCTTTGAGGTTTTGATTGTTAGATCTTAGAAGTATTTGTGTTTGATGCATTTTAAAGGTAGTTGAAAGAGAGGGACAGAGTGATGGCTGGAAGATGAGTTTATGTGCATAGGTGAGTTGAGTGTAGGAGAGGTAGTGGGGTAGCTCTAGCCAGTTGAGTTTTTGGAGAGGTTCACAGTGATGGGTAGATGATTTGCTGCTGGTTGCAAATCTAGCTATTTTATTGTAGCAAGATGATAGTTTGGATTTCAGAGAAGATTGTAGGTTTGTTAGAAGAGGGGCGCCATAGAGAAAGGAGAGAAGGAGAAATGTGGTGGCGAGGGTAATTTTGGTACTAGAGGTGAGGAACCGATGGTGGCGGTAGAGCATGCCTAGTTTTTGATGGTTTTTTTTATATTCAGGAGTAGATGGGAGTTGAATTTCAGCTTGTCATCAATTTGAATCCCGAGTAGTTTGGCTTCAGATACCAGCTCGAGACATGTATTGTTCTGGCTGGTGATGGAGAATAAATTTCTGTCAAAGTTATTAGTTTTGGAGGGGGAGAATATCATAAGCTTGGTTTTAGCAGCATTGAGTGCAAGGTGGTTCTCTTTCATCCATTGTTCTGTGGTGGAGAAGGCATCTTGAGTTAGTTTTAAGAGAGTTGGGATGGATGGGGCAGCACAGATGATAGTGGCGTCATCAGCATATTGAATCATATTTGCAAGGGGGATAGAGCGGAAAAAGTCATTAATGAAAATATTGAAGAGGAGGGGGCCCAGAATAGAGCCTTGTGGGACACCTGTGGGTGTGTCAAGGAAGGAGGAGGTGGCTTTTTTCCACTTGACAGCTTGTTGCCGATTGGAGAGATAGCTAGTAAACCAACAGAGGGAAGAGGGAGAAAGGTTTAGGTTAGAAAGCTTAGTAAGAAGGAGGTTATGAGAGATTGTATCGAAAGCTTTAGAGAGATCGAGGAGGATGGTAGATACAATGAGGCCAGAGTCCTTAGCTTTGTTCACAGTTTCAAGGAAGGATAGGAGGGCAGTCATAGTACTATGATGGGGTCTGAATCCATGCTGTCTAGGAATTAGTAGATTGTTATCCAGAAGATGTGGAAGGAGTTGAAGATGGATACATTTCTCCAGGAGTTTTGAAATGGGAGAAAGGATGGCGATAGGACGGAAGTTGGAAATATTAGTATTGGTTCCACCTTTGTGCAGGGGAATGATGTAGGCTTTTTTCCAGATTAGAGGAACAACATTTCTTGGATTGAGCGGTTAATTAGGATACTGACAGGGAGGGCAATGGCTTCAGAAGCTATACTAAGGTAGTATGAGGGAATGTTATCAGGGGCATTGGTGCATGGTTTTAGTTTCTGCAGGAGTTTTTTTATGGTGGATGCAGGAAAAGGTTTGATGAGGAAAGGTGGAGTTGTGGAATGAGTGGGTGAAGGTGGGGGAGGAGAAGTATGAGGTGATGTGGGAGACATTAGAGATGAAAGTGCTTGAGGAGGAGTGGGACAAGTTGTAGGGGAAGATACCTGAGAGGAAATGCAGTTGGAGGAGTATTGTTGTTTGAAAAATAGCTGGTGAGTTTGGAAATACAGTCTATGAAGAAAGAGTTAAATTGGGTTGCAAGATCAGTATCATCAGTATTTGGGCAAGGGATTGGGTTTCCTGTGTTCCCGGGTTTTAAAAGGGTAGTTATGCCTTTCCAGAACTTCTGAGGGTTGGTTTTGAAATTGCTTTGAAGTCGGGTGAAGTAGTTACGACGGTCTGCAGAGATAAGTTTTTTAACTGAGTTACAAAGGGTTTTGTATTCGTTGAGGGGAGAAGTAGTTTTGTTCTTTTGATATTGTGTCCAGGCTTTGTCTCTAAGTCGCATGGTGGTTAGGGTGTTTATACTTAACCAGGGTGTGGATTGCCTTTTTATTCTTTTGGTTTTTAATGGGGCATGAGTATCTAGAATGTTGAGGAAGGTGGTATTAAAGTGAGTGATAGCATTTTCAAGGGGAAGAGTCTTTAAGGGGTACCAGTTCAGTGAATTTAGTGCAGCTGAGAAAGCTTCAGGGTTGAATCTCCTATGGCATCGGGTAGTGATGTAATTATGGGTGACTTGTAAGGGAGAAGGGAGATGTCTTGCGTAAATGGGGAGGTGGTCACTGAGGGAGTCAGGTATTGTTCCATTATCTGGGTAGTAGTGGGGGTGGGAGACTAGAATCCAGTCTAGGATGTTGCCACTGGAGAAGTCTTTGCTTGGTCTAGTTATGGTATTGATGAGTTGAGAGTAGTTGTATAGGTTGATGTTAAGGGAGTGTGAGGGGGATTGAATGGAGGACCAGTTAATATTGGTATCTCCCATGATTATGGTTTCATAGCTGATGTTGGCTGAAAGCCAAGAGAGGATTTCTTCTAGTATTGGAATATTGTCTCCTGGGGGAATGTACAGTGAGGCAATGCAGATATATTTATGTTTGTTTAGCTGAAGGTGAGCCAGTATTAGTTCTGCATTTTGGAACTGGGGAATAGCTTTATCATAGGGTGTTAAGTTTAGGGAGGATGAGTAGAGTAGAGCTACTCCACCACCTTTTTTATGGGTTCTGTCTGATCTGATGATTGAGTAGTAAGGTGGCATTATCTCAGAATCTTTCATGTGTGGCTTTAGCCAGGTTTCAGAAATAGCTAAGATGTCTGGTTTGTTGTGGGATAGCCAAGCATTCAGATTTTGAATTTTGTTAGCTATGCTTTGTGCATTAAGAGATGCAAATAGGATGGATTTAGGTATTGAGGAGGGGTGGTTTGGGCCTGGGTTGGGGTGTATATCGCCAGATAGCAGTATGGAAGTTAGGAGTTGTGTTAAGTAGCAGAGGTATTTGGATTGTTTAGGTTGGGAGGTGTGGGTTAGTGAATTAGTATAGGATATGGGAAGGTGATTATATCTAGAGGTGTTATGAGAAGGGATTGGTTTGTAGTGAAACCATAGGATATGGTTAGTGGGGTATAGTTAATGAGAGATAGAGTTGGTATAATAGGTATGAGTTGTGTGGAGGGAGTAGGTTGTGTGTAGGAGTAGGGTGTGGTTGAAGAGATAAGGTTGGGTAAGATGGTAGATGAAGGTAAGGTTTAGTAGAAGTATTAGTAGGATTGAAAGGGATGAATATTTTATGGACATATTTGGGTTTTAATAAGCCAGTAGGAGTTTGGTAAGGGGGTGGGGTAATGGAGATGTGGGTGTGATAGGAAAGAGGGGGGGTGAAAGGAGGAGAAAGGGGTGGAGTTTGGTAGGAGTGGAGGAAGTGGGTGTGTCGATGTGGGTATAAGTGTAGATGTAGTGGGGATGGGTGGGAATTAGGGGTAGGGTAGGGGAGCGGAGTGAGCCCGCAGGGCGAACGGAGCGGGGAAGAACAAGAGAAGAGAGATCAACAGCAAAAAAGTATCAACAACTGCTGCTGTTAAGTAATGGTAAGAAGAGATAGAAGGTATAGAATCCGATAGGGACAGGCATGTCCCAAAAGGAAGGAATCATTGCTTTTGCACACGTAAAAATGACACCAGGAGTGATTTTCTATTGGAAACTGCTGTGACCAGGGAGATCATCTTTGCACAGTTGTTTATAGGTTCATAGGTGCACTCAAGGTGAATGACCACAGGGGCCTTTTTAAGCATCGGCATTCATCCTAAATGTATCTGGCAAGTTTAGGAACCTTAAGTTTATTCTAAGATGTATATGCAGACTAAGGCTTTGGTGGTCAAGGTGCCAGACCAGGAGTGAATTTCCAATTCCTCTTCCACTGGTCCAGATTACACTTGAATTGATTTGAGGAAGAACTCTGTTTCACATGTAGGTTTCTGTGAGGCCATTTTTTGCTTGGGCTAAAGGGAAGTCTCTCTGTTGATTAGTGGCAGTGAAAAACATTGAGCAGCCTGCCTGCCCCTGTGGGAGTGGTTACTGACTTGAAACTGTAGTTTTATTGGCCATTTTGGGTCAATTCCAAAACTCCTTCATCTTCCTCTCTTAAAACCTGGTTACCTCGTGGTTTTGGCATCTTTTCAGGCTTGTTGGCTGTTGGTGAATCACCCACCAAGAGGAGAAAACGCTGAGAGTAGAAAGGAGCCACTTTTGAGATTTTAAGTATTTTTCCTCTGTTTATTTGCTAAGTTTTTCTGCATAGATGCCTATTTTGAGCATTTTCTGGCTTGTTAAATTTGATTTCTGCATTAGTAACTGTATTTAGAGCACAACCCAGAGCTGTTTACTGAATTTCCTGTTTAAACTTATTTTTAAAATCGTTTTTTCTCAAAACTTGCATTTTATCTGTCTTTGGCCTAGCACTCTTGTGTGGGGTCATTTACTGCACTGTTATAACTTGTTGATACTTGTGAACCTCTGCTATCTCTGAAAAAACAAAAAACAAAAAAAAATCTTGCTTTTTTCCCACTTTTCTGAGATTTAAAAAAGTTCAGTTACAGGCTTGCTGTTCTTGAACTGTTTGTAAGTTTCTGTGAGGCCATTTTTTGCTGGGGCTAAAGGGAAGTCTCTCTGTTGATCAGTGGCAGTGAAAAACATTGAGCAGCCTGCCTGCCCCTGTGGGAGTGGTTACTGACTTGAAACTGTAGTTTTATTGGCCATTTTGGGTCAATTCCAAAACTCCTTCATCTTACTCTCTTAAAACCTGGTTGCCTCATGGTTTTGGCATCTTTTCAGGCTTGTTGGCTGTTGGTGAAGCATCCACCGAGAGGAGAAAACGCTGAGAGAAGAAAGGAGCCACTTTTGAGATTTTAAGTATTTTCCCTCTGTTTATTTGCTAAGTTTTTCTGCATAGCTGCCTATTTTGAGCATTTTCTCACTTGTTAAATTTGATTTCTGCATTAGTAACTGTATTTAGAGCACAACCTAGAGCTGTTTACTGAATTTCCTGTTTGCACTTATTTTTAAAATCGTTTTTTTCTCAAAACTTGCATTTTATCTGTCTTTGGCCTAGCACTCTTGTGTGGGGTCATTTACTGCACTGTTATAACTTGTTGATACTTGTGAACCTCTGCTATCTATGAAAAAAACAAAAAAACAAAAAATCTTGCTTTTTTCCCACTTTTCTGAGATTTAAAAAAGTTCAGTTACAGGCTTGCTGTTCTTGAACTGTTTGTAAGTTTCTGTGAGGCCATTTTTTGCTTGGGCTAAAGGGAAGTCTCTCTGTTGATAAAGTGACAGTTGAAAACATTGAGCAGCCTGCCTGCCCCTGTGGGAGTGGTTACTGACTTGAAACTGTAGTTTTATTGGCCATTTTGGGTCAATTCCAAAACTCTTTCATCTTCCTCTCTTAAAACCCTCTTTTGCGCAGTTTTGCGCATTTTTGTGCATAGTGCAACATCGGGCAGCGCCGCCTAATTGGGTTTAAACTATTCCTGGCTCCACAAAGTCTGCTCTTCACATTTTCCCTTAGAACTGCTCTATCTCTCAATTTAAACACCATATTCTTATTCTAACGCCCTTCACTGGTCCAATTAAGGAATCCTACAAGTTAGCACTATTAAACCAGAAGCACTACTTACTCTTATACTCTCTACGATTATCCTGTCCTCTATTGGTCCATCTTAAATTCAGTTTCCCTATTACTCTAGCATGTCCAAAGGTCAGTCAATGGTTTCCTCTCCAGTCCAGCTGGTGAATCTGGGAATTTTGAGGCAATGTTACAACTGTCTCATGTACACGGACAACCCTCTCCTCCACCAAACAGGTTCAAATATATGTGAGAGATGCAACTATTTAGCCAAACTGGAGGCTGAGCTCTCTCATCTCAAAACTGGTGTAACCAGTCAGGAGGAGAAGGTAACCTCACACAACACAATTCCAGTATCACATAGTCCCACCACATCAGCGAACCAAACACATAAATACACAAAAACATACTCGGAGGCTCTAAATAAAAATTTACCTAAGCAACAGAGACCTCCAAAGCAGACATCCAAGCAAACGCTACCTCAAAACAAAACACACACAACACATAACCCACAAAGTCAGTGTGCCAAGCAGCCACAGCCCTTAAGGCTGAATAACACACCTGATACTCTTGTTATAGGTGACTCTATTGTCAGACACACTGACGTCCCGCTCACCAGGCTGAATAAAGAGAAGGTCACGTTGAGCTGCCTGTCGGGTGCTAGGATCCAACACATAACGCAAGCACTCAGGTCACTCCAAAGCAAATACAAATATGACTCAGTCATTGTACATGCTGGTGTGAATGACCTGAGACGTACCTCCCTGGACTACATGAAAAGAGACATAGAGGAGCTCTCTGATCATGTAGCCCAGGCTGGTATGACCCTGACCTTGATCAGCATCTTACCCTCACCTAGAATGATGCCACAGTACAAAGACAAAATGATCAATTTTAACAATTGGCTAAAATTTTGGTGTCATTCAAAGGGGATCCAGTGTCTGCCAGCCTGGGATGACATGCTCGGCAAGCCACATTGCTTCGCTAGGGACGGCTTGCACCTGTCACCACTGGGCTTTCAGATATTGGCAAAGGCTCTTGCCACCCCCATAGTGCCTTTTTTAGGCAAGGCTCAAAAGTCAAACCCACCCCCATAGACAGCACAAGGAACAAGAAACTAAGGGTAATGCTGCTAAACGCCAGAAGTCTTAACTTCAAAATGCACGCACTCGAAGCTCTCCTCAGTATGGAGAACATCGATATCTGTGCAGTGACAGTAACCTGGTTCAAGGCTCCAGAGAGCACCCCAGCACTACCAGGCTATACCTCATATAATGCTTTTCGGCCCCAAAACCCGGACCGAACCACAAAAGGAGGGGGAGTTTCCATATTTATCAAGGATATCCACACCTCCAGGTTAGTGGCATTGCCCAAAGTATCGGAGACCATCCATGTGCAACTAACAGTGGGCAAGACTGATTTTCAGTTTATAGCATCCTAAAGACCACCCTCTCAAAGTCAGGAATCCCACTCAGCTTTCCTGAAAACATTGGGGAACATGAAGATCTCTGCGAACACCATTATATTGGGCGACTTCAACTACCCAAACATTGACTGGGAGCACTACTCAAGCCCCAGCACCTTAGCCCAAAGATTCCTGGAAATTATAAAGTCAAATGCTATGGAACAACTAGTCACCACTCCCACAAGAGGGGACAACATACTAGACCTGATCATTACCAACATGGGGACTCTATGCTCCACACCAGAAGTATATCCCTCATTGGTAAGATCAGACCATAAATTAATTTCACAGGATGTCCACATCCCGACCCCACCCCCAGCCCAGAAAACCACAGCGAAAAACTTCTCAAAAGCGAACTTCTCACTTCTCAAAACCAAAGTGGAATCCTTCAAGGCCCCAGGGCCAGTGGAAACTACGGCCCAAACTGCAGAATCCTATATAAATGCATTCTATGGACATCTCCAGGAATGCATGGATCATGCTATCCCAAACAAAACCAAGACCCAATCATCCAAAGGCAGGCGTCCGGTCTGGCGGACCACTGCCATAAATAAACTGTACAACAGAAGGAGGAAGCTACTACATGATAGAGCAAAATCCCTAATAGGGAAGGCATCTCTGATCAGTACTAGCAAAAAATTACGATCCCTCATAAAATCCTTCAAGGCCAGCTTCGAGAGAAAAATTGCACAGGACACCAAAGACAATCATAAGGCTTTTTTCAGTTATGTTATAAACCTGGGATGCAACTCCCAGACTTGTTCTGAGTTGATTCTAAATGACAAAAAATACACTGAACCCACAGACATCGCCAATATCCTGGCAGACAGGTTCAGTGCAAACTTCTCCACCCTCCCCTCCCCAAAAGAGCAAGTATCTATCCCGGCAGAGGGCTGCCTCCCAAACATCTCAGATGCTTAGGTGAAGGCTGCCCTCTCCAAAGCAAAAAACACTGCTTCCATGGGACCAGATGGCATCCCAGGTTGCATCCTACATGAACTCCAAGAGGAACTAATCCCTCAAATAAAACAGCTATACAATCTCAGCCCACAGAATGGCATACAGCAATAGTGGTCCCACTCCACAAAGGTGGAGCCTCTACAGACCCTGGAAACTATCGTCCCATAAGCCTGACTAGCTTAGTCTGCAAGGCTATGGAGAGGATCATCATGGAGCTCATAAACAAAGACATTGGGGACCTACAGACACTAGATCCTACCCAGTTCAGCTTTGTCAAGGGCAGATCCTGCCTTTTGAACCTGGTTGACTTCTTTGAAACAGTCACCAAAGCCACAGATGAAGGGAAGGTAGTCCACACAGCCTATCTGGACCTTGCAAAAGCATTTGACACAATAACCCACTTGGGCATCATAGATAAGCTATCCAGCTTAAATATAAACCCCTATTTCACAAGATGGGTTGCAAACTGGCTCAAAGACAGAACCCACAGAGTGAGAGTTGCTGGAGCCATGTCAGACTTGAAACCGGTCACAAGTGGCATCCCACAGGGTTCTGTCCTGGGACCACTCTTTTTCGGTATATACTTTTCCGAGGTACAGGCAAACATGGGAGGACTATGGCTCACCAAGTTCGCAGACGACTGCAAACTGGGTGCCATAATCAACTCTCCAGCTGACACAAACATCCTTCAGAAAGGTCTCACAGAGACAGATAACTGGTGCCAGCACCATGGTTTAAAGCTAAATGCCAAAAAATGTATAGTCATACCCTTTGGCAAAAACAATGTGCCCACAAATTACCACATAGGTGGAAACCCATTAAGTACAGAGAAAGTTATTAGGGACCTGGGGACCCAAGTTGATAGCAATCTCTCCTTTGAAAACCACATTGCCAAAGTGGTTAGAAAGACCTTCTACATAGCCCACCTTATCACAAAGGGTTTCACATCTAGATCAAGAGAGGTAATCGTGCCCCTTTATTCATCCCTCATCAGGCCCATCATAGAATACAATGCCCCTTTGGGATGTACCTTACCCAACACCTGCAGCAATTAGAAAGACCCCAAAAGTATCTCACCAAGAGGATCAAGGGTCTCAAACAGATGCCATATGCTGCTCGGTTAAAAAAACTCCAGCTCTACTCAGTTGCATACCGCCTACTTTGAGGCGATCTATGCCTGACATACAAAGCTATGTCAAATCCAGAATTAATGGACATGCTCCACCTCAGTAAATCTAAATCCCTTAGAGCCACACACTCGAGGGACTTGAACCTCAGCACAGAAATAAATAGAACTTGCTGGATGGACAGGTTCATAACCCAGAGGCTCCCTTCGCTCTGGAATAGAATTCCAGTTCATGTGAGGCAGAGCACCTCACTGAATCTCTTCAAGAGGAATCACGATAAGTGGATGGGGGATAGTAGGTTTGTCCCAGGGATTACTCCCGTGTCATTATTAGACAGAGGCACAGTAAACTAAACCTTAAAAAGGGCACAGTATACTCAAATCAAGGGGTGGCGTAAGCCATACAGATTCGGGCTAGGCTTATAATTGCCCCAGGGCAGATAGCCTAGTATGAACCTATGAACCTATGAACCTATGGATGGAAAGCCTGTTCCGGAGAGGAGGTATTGTCTGAGACACATACTTGTCCCTCCAATATGTTCTACTTATGTCAAAAACAGGATTTAAGTTCTTAGATTAGGCATTTCTGATGCTATTTGTTTTATGGACATGCAGGAGGTCCAGTAGAGCAGGACTCAAGGATGCCTTGCATTCCAGATATAGATCACCCCTCAGCAGTCTGTAGGAGACTGAGAACAGAGACACAGCTTTGAGGGGATCCACAAATGACATGTTTTTTATGCCTTGTATCCTTTTTTGAGGAACCTCTGTGGATGCTCCATTTGTTGCATGTCTCTGATCAGGTACATATTGACGGGGAGTTGTATTCAACGATCAGTCTGATGAAGACCACATGCAGTAGAATAGTGACTTCCTTGCACCTATATGCCATACCCATCCTTATTGCTTTTTATGCATGATGGTCAGTGGCCAGGTTACTGTCTATATGTGTCCCCAAATCTCTGAATACTGCAGCTACTGCTAAGGGGCTGTTATCAGAGTAGCCCCTATGCACCATTTTGCCCTTATCCATTTCTTTGGTGACCTTCTTGATAAGCCCACCTGACTGAGCAGGCATGATCTGCCCTTGATGAAACTAAACTGCACTGGATCCAGTGTATGAAGATTTCCTATTTGATTATTGATAATTTCCATAATTTTAATAACTTTGCATATGAGACTAGAGAGACTTAGGGGTCTGTAGTTTCCAGGGTCCATAGATGACCCACCCTTGCACAGAGGGATGACTGTTGCAGTTCTCCATTCTTGTGGCACAGAGACTTTCTGGAGTCTCCGGTTAAATATGGTGTCCAGCCAGCTGGATGTCACATGAAGAGGAGTTCAGCGGCCTTTCTAATCTTTGCACACATAAGATGTTGGAGGAAAATGCCCGGAAGGTCGATGTCTGGTCAGGAAGTTCAGGTCTTGTCTACTTGTGAATTAGCCAAACTGGAATATAGAAAGCACATCCACTATTCTACTCTGTCCAAAGAAACCTGAGCCAAGGTGAGAAACAGAAACATGATGGTGACCAAAATAAATAAGTTAATAAAGATATAAATATATAAATAAACAAAAGTGAGAAAGAGAGGCTAGAATGGGCTAACAAATCAGAAAGTCTGAAAGACTGAAACACAGATATGCAATGGGATAATGTGATGCAACTTCATTGATTAACACTTTATATAACAAATATAATGAACCATAATTCATTTTCATATAAGATCCTGCCTTTTCTGTCTGGAAATACCATAACTGATTTCATTTTTGCAAAAATATCAATCATTTTAGCATGTTCTTACCAGATAACAAGTAGCACCAATAAAAAGAAGTTTCTGTTACATCGGTTTATGTACTTTCAATTATTTTAAATGTTATCAAAGTAAATGTCTTCATTGTTCCCAGAGGGTTTTTTGATGATTAGAGTTCCACTGTACTAGTGAAGGAATGTACAGACAAAGATTAAAAGATAGGATTCTAATTGACTTAAGAAAATGTATTAAAGCATTTAAGGCATAAGCATGAAGCGACAAAACAGACAGCACAAAGCAGTGAAGATTGCTGAATCAGACACATTAAGTACGCAGCATTTAAACTACTGGAATAAGATTTATTTGGTGTACAAAGGGAGGAGAAGATTAATATCTGCCAGAAGAGTCACTAAAACATTTGCCAAAAATTGCTGCAACAAACAGTAATTAAATAAAGCTTTACTTAAATATATTTCCACTTGCTTTTTCAGTAAAGTTGCAGCAGGCAAATCTTTGTGGGTTTTGTGTGCTGTGGCTAGTATCATTGAAGTGGCAATGCAAAGCGTAGTGTGGCTGCTATACTCACTGCATGCACCAAAGCTCTGATGCATAGACGTGTAATAATCTTTGTTCAGCAGAGCCATGCATGCAGTAGTGTATAAACATCAAGGCATGCAAAGCTGATGGAAACATAGCAGCTGTGTGTAGTGATGAAGGTGGACATTGTATGAAATTGCAGAATTCAAGTGTCAGCAATGACATAGTACAAAAAAATAGTGGCATGTAAGATTTAGAACAGGTATGGGATATGTGGAGTAGAATTTAAAGTGGCAGCAGCAGCTGAATGCCAGTACAGGTGGGATGCTGAATGCAGGTACTGCAAATCCACCAATGACACTGTGTTTGGGATTTGTGTGAAAAGCAGATGTCCATGTGGAAGAAAAAGAAGAAATTACTGATTTGTAAAGAGTTGTCAAGTGCATCCACCAGCTCATATGTGACATGTACCTCATGACAGTCCCAGGGGATATTTGGATGTCTCAAAGTGCTGGAAACAAATGTATTCCAGAAGTGTGTTAAATATGCTATCACTCATCCTAGGTGCCATTGTCTTAGTATTTGAAAGTGTCCCCATCTGCATGCTCCTGTTTGAGGACAAATGGACAAACATTCTTCAATACCCTCAGAAATGCTACCAGACAAAGGAGACATTCTATGGTGTAGCAAGTCTACCAGTGACAGTTAGCACTACAGATGATGAGGATTTTGGTCATCAAATCCTGAAGATGCCCTCTAGAGATGATGTGTGTGAATCCCAAAATCCTTTACTTCTTGAATGCACAAGTAGTGTACAGGACAGGTAGCATCCTCACAGGTGTGAATAGATAAGATAATTTTCTTGGGTGGCGAAAGCCAAGATACCTTTTTGGCTAGGCTTGTATAGGCCTAGGGCCAATAGCCTAGTACCTACCTATGAACCTATGTATTTTAATAACATCTTTTGCAATACTCCTATATGATAGATGAGACACATTTTGTAAACATTTATCAAGAAGACTGACAGACATTTTGTTTAGTACCTCATAATGCTCAATGTCATGTGATAGACATACCGCTACATGCACACAAATCTGAATGAACACACAGTGTTCTGCATAGGCAGATTACTTAACAGATTCCGTTCTTGCATTTGCAGGTGATGATGGATATCTGCTGCAGTTATTAATGATAACAGCAATTATTCCATCCATCTTGTGTGACTAAGGCAGAGTGTGAACGAGTGCCTGATCAAGTTGCCATTAAAAGAGAGATTCTCAAAGAAAGAAGACAAGAGATAACAAGATACAAAGAAGAGAGATCTGCAGGATGACCTTGATAAGATGAGCATGAATTCCCAAACGATGTGGATATTCTAAAAAAGGGCCTTACAGAAACAGATGCTTGGGTGCCAGATCAAGGTCAATGCCAAGAAATGTACAGTTATCCCCTTTGGGAGAAAACATGTACCCATGAATTACCACATAGATGGCAGGACACTAAACACTGAAAGTGTGATGAGAGACTTAGGGACACAGGTGGACAGTGGTCTCACCTTCAATAATCACATTGCCACAACAGTCAGGAAATCCTTCTATGTGGCACACCTCATCACTAAGGGCTTTTCCTCCAGAAAAAAGGCGGTCATTGTCCCACTGTACTCATCCCTCATTAGACCCATTATAGAATACAACGACCCATTTGGTATGTAACTTTCAAGACATTTGCAACAACTGGAAAGGCCGCAGAAATACCTCACTAAAAGAATGACAGACCTAGAGCAGATGCCCTATACTGACCATCTAAAAAAATTCCACCTATACTCTGTCACATATCGTCTACTCAAAGGTGATCTCTGCTTAACATAAAAGGCCATGTCAAACCCAAAGCTGTTGGACATGTTACACTTAAAGAAATCCCAATCCCTCAGAGCCACAC
The DNA here is from genome assembly GCF_019279795.1 of Protopterus annectens. NCBI lineage: Eukaryota > Metazoa > Chordata > Ceratodontiformes > Protopteridae > Protopterus > Protopterus annectens. The sequence goes on from NC_056745.1 coordinate 1,501,271,295, forward strand.
ACTCTGGGGATCTAAACCTTGTCATCACAATGAACAAAACATCCTCACGAGCTGTAACAGTCCCAGTAAAATAAAGATGCACTGGCACACTTTAGCGTTGAATAATAAAATTCCTTCTTTAATACGAACTGTTAAAACAAAATAGCTTCACAAACTGGTTGAGCGCTTTCATCTACTCCTGTAGATTTCCTCAGAACCATTTGAAAGTGCTTAATTACATATTATATAGTTTCCTTTCTCCAATAGCATCATCACATTAATTAGTTAAAAACAATTAACGACTAACCATGTAAAGCTGTTTTAAAGTGCACAGTGCTGGATTCCCTCAAAACTGTTCCTTCCCTCTAGTAACTTATTTTTTTTTTTTTAAATCCTTGTGTATATCTGTATTGTTTTGAACATACATTCATATTCACATGCCATATGTACATTACATTATAAAATTATTGACTATTAAAACCTCATAAAGCTAAAAACTGTAAAAAATATATAAAAAAAGCTTCAGAGTGAATAGCTGCTTTAACATCACATTGTTGTGTTTTTATGTTGTCATAAACACCTTAATAAGAGAAATATCCTAGATAACACTTTACTTTTTGTCCAACATGGGTTTTATAGATATGGTATCATTAAGCCCTGGGCTTTCTGATGCATTCAATTTTATTTGCCAACGTGTCTCCTTTTCCATTAGTTTTTCCTTTGTGTTCCCTCCCCTTGGATTCTCTAGTATGTGTTCTAGTATACCAAACTCAAACATCTTGCATTCATTATGAGCTTCACAATGTCTCCATAATGCATTATTTCCATCTTGTTTTCTTATCTTATAACAGTGCTCATAAATTCTATTTTTCAAACACCGTGTGGTCATTCCTACATAATAACTTGGACATGTTTTACACTTGGCTAAATATATAACATTTCTTGTTCTACAATTCCCCTTACAAAAGGTGATATTAGTCTTGTGAATATTATCCAGAATTATACTTGTTTTCCCTATAATAAACCTACACTGATTGCATCTACCACATTTGGTTGTGCCATGCTCACTTTTGGTAATGCCATACATCCTATTTAACCTGGATTTTAGGTTAAGTCCATTTCTGTACACAAATGTGGGTTTTCTTCCTACTATGTTATATACAATATAACATCAAAAGCATCATCAAGGGACAATGTATACGAGCAGCAAGAATGACATCTAACTATCAAGATATGGTAGAGGAGCTAAATAAGTTAGCTAAGATGTTTAAAGAAAGAGGTTACCCGAAAGGGATGATAGTGGACGTAGTGAACTATGTCACTCAGGAATGGGGAAAAAATACAAACCTATACTGGGAAATAACATGGCAAATAGTAATTCTTCAGACATAGTTACCCAGGAGTTTAGAAGAGCATGTGTTATACAATATGCCCCCGAAGTAGGTAAAATTAGGGACGTAATTGAGAAGAACTGGAATATATTAGAAACTGATGACAATGTATATAACATAGTAGGAAGAAAACCCACATTTGTGTACAGAAATGGACTTAACCTAAAATCCAGGTTAAATAGGATGTATGGCATTACCAAAAGTGAGCATGGCACAACCAAATGTGGTAGATGCAATCAGTGTAGGTTTATTATAGGAAAAACAAGTATAATTCTGGATAATATTCACAAGACTAATATCACCTTTTGTAAGGGGAATTGTAGAACAAGAAATGTTATATATTTAGCCAAGTGTAAAACATGTCCAAGTTATTATGTAGGAATGACCACACGGTGTTTGAAAAATAGAATTTATGAGCACTGTTATAAGATAAGAAAACAAGATGGAAATAATGCATTATGGAGACATTGTGAAGCTCATAATGAATGCAAGATGTTTGAGTTTGGTATACTAGAACACATACTAGAGAATCCAAGGGGAGGGAACACAAAGGAAAAACTAATGGAAAAGGAGACACGTTGGCAAATAAAATTGAATGCATCAGAAAGCCCAGGGCTTAATGATACCATATCTATAAAACCCATGTTGGACAAAAAGTAAAGTGTTATCTAGGATATTTCTCTTATTAAGGTGTTTATGACAACATAAAAACACAAAAATGTGATGTTAAAGCAGCTATTCACAATGAAGCTTTTTTATATATTTTTTACAGTTTTTAGCTTTATGAGGTTTTAATAGTCAATAATTTTATAATGTAATGTACATATGGCATGTGAATATGAATGTATGTTCAAAACAATACAGACATACACAAGGATTTTAAAAAATAAAAAATAACTTACTAGAGGGAAGGAACAGTTTTGAGGGAATCCAGCACTGTGCACTTTAAAACAGCTTTACATGGTTAGTCATTAATTGTTTTTAACTAATTAATGTGATGATGCTATTGGAGAAAGGAGACTATATAATATGTAATTAAGCACTTTCAAATGGTTCTGAGGAAATCTACAGGAGTAGATGAAAGCGCTCAACCAGTTTGTGAAGCTATTTTGTTTTAACAGTTCGTATTAAAGAAGGAATTTTATTATTCAACGCTAAAGTGTGCCAGTGCATCTTTATTTTACTGGGACTGTTACAGCTCGTGAGGGGCTGCATTTGTTTTATATTGTTGGACAGGCCAGTGAATTTGATTCAATGAACAAAACATGCTGGAGGCATAGGTTCCTGACCCAGAGACTCTCCAGACTCTGGAAGAGACTGTCCATACATGTCAAGCACAGCACCTCTTTCACCCTCTTCGAAAGGAACCTTGATGATTGGATGGGAGATAGGAAATTTACCTCTGAGATCACATCAGTCGCCTGCTAGACAGGGGTCTAGGGAAGTAAATACTGTGGGAAGAAATAGCCAGGGAATTGCTATGGCTAGGCTTGTATAGGCCCTAGTGTCGATAGCCTAGTACCAACCTATGAACCTATGAAGCAGTATGTTCCTCACCTGCATTATGATGTACTGCTTGGTGTTTCATAAGTGAGTACGAGAACATTGTATTTAACAGGCGTACAAACAGCTGCAGAAGAATGAAACTCCAGTAGTGCATGCTACAGAGAAGGTAATATAAGCCATGCAGTGGAATTCATATAGTGGCTGTTGGCCACGTATACAGTCAGAGATATAACATATAACATGCCTGTTTCAAATGTGTGACCACAAATCTGCATATCTGCAGTGTATCCATGTAAACAGCAGTGTGATATGTCACTTGCATTCTTGATGCCTGATTAAGAACTGCAGTGTATACTGACAAACGTATATAGTGTACCAGTTGTATGTCATCTAGAGCACTATTAGCCAGATGCTGTGTAGTAGTGCAGGAACACACTGTCTGTGCAGACATAAACACGAATATAGACACACAGACGCAAACAGATAGACACATATGCATGTACACAGATGAACATGCACACACATACACACACACATCTATGCACACATTCACATACCTACATGCATAAACTTGTGTTCATGCATGTGACAATACCGCTCACGCGCGTGCACACACACACACACACACACACACACACACACACACACACACACACACACACACACACACGCGCACACATTCACATACCTATGTGCATAAACTCATGTGTTTATGCATGTGCACACACACACGCACACACACACACACACACACACACACACACACACACACACACACACACACACATGTACACACAAGCACATGTCCACCAGGGTGGCTTTTTTTTTCGTGAGGACTTTCTTTTGATCCGTTCATGTACAGCAGAGTCTATACATTTGTATAGGTGTTTATATAAGGCATTTGTGTACACCTCTGTATAGGATTCATTATTGACAGTGGTAGCAGGGGGATAAAATTTATTTATACCATCAATTATGAGGCTATAGTTTGCTTAGGAGAAATTTTTCATCCTTTTTGATCTGGGGGGGGGGGGTCAGGAATGATAGTTACTTCAAATGTGAATGATTTATGATCTCACCTTACCAGGGAGGGCAACACACAGGGGATAGTACAGAATCCCCCGCTGTTGGTGAGTATTAAATCTAGGACATTCAAGTCCCTTGTGAGGGTGCAGAATATCTGTTCCAGAGCATTTGTATTAACAAAGTCCAGGAACCTTAGGATGAGCATGTTTGTGCTCATATATGACTCTCATCGATGGAAGGATACTTGAACTCACCCATGGCCAAGGTGTTTGGCTGTATAGTGAGTGACTCAAGTAGGTGCAGGTAGGCAGAGTGGCTCTCATGGTTCATGGTGGGGAACCTATATCTAACAATGATATGGAAAGGGGTTTTACCTACAGTTAGTTGGACTTGGAGTAGTTCTAGGGAGATGTACTGTTGTACCAGTCTTGAGTTGTATTTGTCTTTAATGAAGATGGAAACACCTTTACGTTTGGTTCTTTCATGCTCATTTTGAGGTCTGAAGGAATGGAAGGCATTGTAACCTTGCAAGGCCGGGGTGCTCTCTGCGGCCTTGAACTATGCTTCTGTGACTGCACAGACATTGGCATCTCCCAAGGTGAGGAGTGCTTCCAGTGAGTGCAGCTTCCTGTTTAGGCTTCTAGCATTAAGCAGCAGAACCTTCAGTTTGTCTCTGGTGGGTTTTTTTAAGTCATGAATTTTGTTGTTGTGACATTGCCTAAAAAGGCACTATGGGGGAGGCAAGTACCTTTGCCAGTAACTGAAAGTCAAGAAGTGACAGGTGAAGTCCATCTCTGTAAACAGGTTCACTACATCAGTCATTAAAAAAATCAGGTCTTTGGACCAGATGTCATGCTTTAAACTACCCAGAAAGTCCCAGGAGTCCTTTAACAGGTGTGGTACTGATTAATAGCCTGTTTCAGCCAATGGTCTATTGCGACTCCTATAGGGTAGGTTTTAGAACCTCTAGCTGCTACTATTAATCTGAAAGGGGGGGGGGTTCTCTTGGTTTTTATGTACTTTGAGAATACCAAAAATGGTGGGGATGATAGATTTAGATACCTTTAAAGCTTTTCTATGTATGAAAAGATATCCTCTGTTCAAGAATATATTCCTCCAACTAGGAATCAATCTTTTGGTAACCGATATTAACTTTGTTAATGGTCACCAAGGAATACGTGTCACTGTCATTCATAAGTTAAACATTGCCGCCTTGAATAATCTGAAGAATCATTCAAAACAATGCCCCCCACTTTACCTGGCTTCATAATCCATATAGAGCTATCTCTACATAATTGATCAAAAAGGTCTTTCTCTTTTTTATTTAAACTGGGCTGGGTCAATTTCCAAGGGAGCCCGCAGGATTTTTTCCAGGGGGGTGCAAAACCCAGAGCCCCGCCCATGCAGCCCCGCCCACATAGCCCCACCCCTACTCCCACTGCCCCTCCCCCTACCCCACACAGCCCCGCCCCCACACAGTCCCTCACATACATACACACACAGCCATTCCAGCAGTGTCCCATTACTTGGTTATTTCTCATCATTTGCCACAGACACTATTCAAATCTATCAGTATGCATACTGTCTTATGCTTTACTTCTACAATGATTACAGATATTTGGATTTAATTCACAACTTTTATTTCAAATTTTATAGCAGAAACACTGCAGCACGCATTTCACATTTACTAAACAAAGCAACAGTCTTGCAATGAAAACAGACTTAGCATTAAAACTTCTCTGCTTTTGATACTCACATTGATGGAAAAAGCACTGAAACCCACATTCAAAGAGAATGACAAGAGAATGAATGGAATAATAGTGGCCTACATACTTATAATTTGTGCAGTAATTATATGAGGTTGGTGACTTTATGCACAGCCTTCATTGCCAGCAATGGTCATAATACCTGTAACCATATGAAGTTGTATATTGTTGACAATATAATTTTAACAAATGCAGGGATTGAGGTTTTCAATGTCCCAAACAATAAAGTAGCATTACATGGTTGTCATGTTACTTGTTTATGCCATTCCACCTCTTTCATATTTTAATCTCTATGTTGTCCATTTTTGTTTGTGTAATTAGTTGAAAAAACTCACATAAACACATGTGGGCATAAATGGCTTATAAAACAATTTTCCAACTTTTCTAAATTATCTATTGCATGATATTTGCCATATGCCATCATCGGTCAACAATGAACAGAGAGTAATGACCTTTTTACCCTTTAGTTTAATGTTAGTTGGGATGTTTTGTAGGCATCTTAACTTTTGCAGGCATCAACTGGGTTTAAATACCCTGTGTTTCTGAAGTACAACCAAACTATGCCCTTACAATGTGCTGAAGTCAGAAAAAGGCAGAAACATGCATGTCCACAGCTAGTGAGGTTTGGCTTTCCTGGTTGGAATGTAACCATAAAGAATTAAAAAGTAAAAAAGTCATGGACATTCAGAAGCCATGTACATGATACACTTGATGTCATTAAGGGGTCATTTTAATATGCCACATAGGCCTGGATTACAAGAGGTTTAATGTATCACACAGTGAAATCTCTAACTTGGCTAGGAATTTCTTGCAGTTTTTTACTGAATGGTTGGTCTGTGTGAACTTTTTACCCTTTGGTTTTAAGGCTAGTTATTATCATATAACAAAAAATGAAGAAAATGCCCAAGCATTCTCTAAGAATTTGCCATTAGTCGCACACCAAACTTTAGAATCCTTGCAGGTCAGTAAACAAATCTAGTATTCAAAACAACACAAACTTAACATGTAAGAGGATTATGTTCTCTGTAACAGATGGCAAGGTTCAATGTATTAATGATAGGAATTTTTCATTTAATTGCACTGAGTGCATGCTTCTAATCAACTGAAAGTGGGATTTTGTACAATATTGTTTCCACCCTTTAATGGCAGTCCTTTACAAGGATCATCTTTGGACACTTTTTCCTCTGTGAGTTGCAATGACATACCTGAATAAATGACGCTCTGTTTGTCAGACTGTGACTGAGTTATGCATGGGTTTAAATCCTGTCAGGTGGATTTGCTTTATATTGATGACCACTATTATGATAAAGTGAAATGTTTTGTTGACTTGTGAAAGGTATGTAGCATGCATAGCTAATATTCTGCTTAGTGATATTTAACATGTTACCAAGTGACAAAAGCAGAACACACAGCCCCCCCCCCCACACACACACACACACACACACACACACACACACACACACACACACACACACACACACACACACAGGTCCAAGACATTAAAATAATATATCTTTTAATTTTGAAATTGTGTACGATGCTTGTAAAAAAGCTGCAGTATTAGGCATAGGTGGAAGCAAATAACAGTTCTCATCTTATGAACTGAAGAAAAATTATTTGGCCATACTAATAATTTGTTGATTGTTTTGCAAGTGAGATTAAACTGGAGGCACTCCAGAAAGCAATAATGATATCCATGATGTGGCAGAGTTGAAGATGTTAAGATTTGCACTGGGTGTGACGAGGATGGACAGGATTAGGAATAAGTATATTAGAGGGTCAGCCCAGGTTGGAAGGTTTGAAGACAAAGCCAGAGAGGCAAGATTACGTTGGTATGGAAAAGTGCTGAGGAGGGATGCAGACTATATTGGGAAAAAGATGCTAAGGATGAAGCTGCCAGGTAACAGGAAAAGAGGAAGGCCTAAGATAAGGTTTATGGATGTGGTGAGAGAGGACATGCAGGCGGTTGGTGTGACAGAGCAAGATGCAGAGGACAGGAAGAAATGGAAACAGTTGATCTGTTGTGGCGACTAACGGAGCAGCCGAAAGAAGAGGAAGAAGATTAGAAAGATGATAAAGTATACAAAAACTACAAAATGGCAGAAGAATTTAACACTATTACGATGAAAACAAAAGACTAAACAATTAGAATGAAAGAAATAATGATTTGTTTATGGTATATATGAAGTTATAAGTATGGAAGAGTTTAATCCAAATCCACGAGTTATTTTCCAAATATGTAAAAGCTACAGAAAAAAATAATTTTACTGAAACAGTAATAGATTAAAATTCACTGCTATATTTGTGACTATGTCTATTTGCTTAAAAATGGAGATACAATTATTGAAGTCTAAGGTTGTTTATTTTTGATGCATGCATATTTTCCTGAAAAGCATTAACAAAGGACATTACTTCTGAAAATCTAGAGTGTGGGGGAGGAATGTAATGTGGAGTGAACAACTAAGTCACCAGCAGTGTCTCCCAGGGCTCTAAGTGACTAACTTACGTTGTGAGCCAAATTCATTAACAAACTCTGCCAATAACTGCAAATTGGAAGCAGTTATTAAATCCCATTCCACTACTCATATCTACCAGCAAGGGATGGACCAAAGGCATGCTTGGTATGTTAATCATGAGCTTACCCTCTACCCTCAGTGCCAACAAATGGAAACTCTATCATCACTACAACTCATTTTGTAAATCACATTCCACTGAAATCAGACACAGTCATCAGGGACTTTGGAGAGCTGTAACTAGGAAAAAGCATCTGTTAGGTAGTACAAACACTTGCCAATAGAGTGCAAGGACAGTAGTGACATTCATTTAAGAAGCTGCAGGTGAAACCATAGCTTCTTTGAGTGCCAATACTGCATTTGCAGAGCTCAGTGGATGAGCTTTTCTGTGTTCAGCTTTGGAAAAGCTTTTCTTTCCTTTAGTTTGGACTGTGGGGTGCCATTCTAGGGAAATGTTCAAGGCATTACAAGGGCTAACCATGGCTCTGGTCTTGGGTACCTAAGACTCTTCTTTGATAAACACATTTCTGTGATACTTACAAAATAATTCTTGTTTGTGCAACTTATACTTTGTAGTATCTCTCAGAGGTCCAGATAAGTTATAGTCCCACTTTGCACCTCTTACTTTTTAAGTCTATCATTGAATATACTGCCTTCTTCAGTATGATCCCCACTAAGCATGTAAAGTGTTGCAAGAAGTCTTATAGCTTCCTCAAGAAAATACCTCCAGTCATAGTACATTCACATGCTCTGATAAGGATAAAGCTGTTAGTCTATCTATTCAGAATAACAAGTGCATAAATCAATGTAGACCTCTCCTGAAAAATGTGGTTCCTCATTCCTATTATATGGACAGAGGCTGAGATATTCACACATAAAATATGAGTAACCATAACACTTATTCATAAACAAATAAAGTGCTGATAGTCCTATACCATGGCAAAGAAATCCGAGGCAGTCTATAAAATTATTGACAAGTGGCAGCATCTATGCCACCCCATACAGACACACACACACACACACACACACACACACACACACACACACACACACACACACACACACACACACACACAAAACATTTCAACCTCTTAGCACAAGAATCAAGAAGAAAGCTAGAAAAATTGGAGACAAAGGACAAAAATCAAGGACAGATACCAACCATATATTTTACAAAGCCTATTATTCCAGCAACTTTCTATTGGCAAGCTTGTTATGAAGGCTATACACAAGAACTCAAAGCATTTATGGTGAAAACAGAAATCCACTGAATATCTTACATTTAGTTAAAAGACAGCACTGATTAAGAAGACACTGAAGCATCAATAATGCATTATTATGAATGATTTCAACTACCCCCAAAAGGGAGTAAATCCCATATTCCATAATCAGGGATGTATTTTAAATATAGCTCTTTCCTAAGGCTGTTATAATAGTGGGGCTTGCATTAACTTGCATTTCTAAAGAATATGAAATCTGACAATAAATGTATATGCACCAGGAGAAAGTTTTTTTAACAGATGTAGACAGATGCCCCCAGTTGTCTCTGCAGTCCATTAACTATTACAGTAGTGATGTCAGGCATCTGGCTATCACATACCAGCTTTCTGATCAGAGAGTTTCAATGTCACTAGACATGCTGCCTTTTGAGTAGGCAGTGCAGGTGCCATTCTGAGAACTGCTCAAGTCATGCTATAGGCAAGAATGAGTTAAAGTCAAATATGATACACCACAGCATCTGTAGCACAATTCATGCTGCAGATGCAGGCCACCTGTAGATGTGACATCCATTTTGTCAGTATATCTGCTGATATAAGTGAACCGGGAGTTATTAATTGCACAGTTGCACCATGATCGTGTAATTGCGATGAAGTGGTTATTACTGAACAGCATGCAAAAGTGCTGTAGTGCAACGATAGAATAAATGTTAATAAAGTGTAATTTGCACATACTACATTAGCTGTATTATACATGTATTGTACCTAGTTTTTGAGATGTATGGATTGCATGTCACACTGCTAAAATGCAAACTATTTTGGATTTGAACCCCTCCCTGTCTAGCACAAATTATCTTGACTTATATACCAGTTAATTGTGCCACAGATGAAGTTCTACAATCACTGACAGAAAGCACACATTTCAATGGCTATCATTAACTGGTATGTGAATGAGAATGACCATGGTTATGAGGGATTACAACAGTAAGGGAATCAAAAACTTCCTACTGTGAAACTGTCCCATCCAAGTAGACATTTTTTACATCACTTCTCTACAGTAAGTCATTACTGCATGTCACTAATTTCTTTTCACAATGATACACCACACTAGATTTAAACCACTGTCAGCCTAAGTAATTTTGACTTGTGCACTAGCTCCTGACACCACTAAAGAAATTATGTAACAGATGTCAGAAGGCACAGATTTGAAAGAAGTGGTACAAAATTACAGGAGAATGTCAAGGGATCAGTGTTAGATACCAGTAATCAGTGTAACATAACCCTCTGCATACATTTCTGACAAGTTAAACATTACATCAGGAGTACAATGAGCAATCAAGCCTGTTACAATTAAACTAATAGTACCCTGGATCTCTCTTAGGCATTCCAGTTGCTCTCTATGAACCCCAAGATTCCTTTCACTCTGGTCTGGAACTGCAAAGAGAGAGGGTATATTAAAATGTGTATGATACCATGCATTAACAGGTTGTAAATATAGGTGAGGTTACATTTACAGTACCAAGATGCTTACCAGGGTCAATGGCCAAAGCGTTCAGGATTTTGACTGTTATCACTATGTGTGGAATGCAAGTAGCATGGGTAACAGACTTCTCCAAATGATTACAGGCATCAGTTTTGTATATAGACCCCTGTAGGAGCCTGCAGATATAATGCTTACTGAGCGGTCACAGAAAGATCTGTCTTTTTGTCGCACTACATCTGTGGTCTAAAAGGAGCACTGCCTTTCACTTCCCAGCCACAAGTCTCTCCATGTAAGCTGTTAGGATAATGGCACTGAATTAGTACCCAAACAAACTATGCAATTCACACTCTTTGCACAGAGATAGGAAAAGGTGAGAACTGCATTTTCATGATGGATGGTGAAACAAATGTAATACATACACTCTCCTGTTAATGCTCCACTGACATGGTAAGGTGTTAAATATTGCAGACCCTGGTATCTGTTTGTTGCTGATAATATATGCTCAATAGAACTCCAGCTTAAGCTTGTTGATAATGGCTTAGCAGATGCATTTACCTGGACAGATTTAAATTCCACAGCATGCTCACATGGAATGATTTGAAAAACATTTGAGTTGAGCATACTCATCAGGACCACTATGGAAAAACACCTACTATACTAATGGTTAGATAACCCTAACTGCCTAGCTCTTATAAATTTACATGTCTACAGCTTCTATATTCCATAGGAAGCACACAGTTGCAAGTGACTGCCAACAGTATGGTGGCATACAAGAAGGGCATTTTTAATAAAGACTCTCCACATGCCATACTGCAGTACTGTACATCTCATATGGCGGATAATTCATGTGAGGTGATACAGTTTAAATATTTAGTAGTCAAAATGTAATGGGGTTTCAGTTTCAGACACGGAGGTGCAGTCCAGAGCACCACTCACTCTCACACACTCAAGTGAAGTGTGCCACGCCAGTTTTGCGTTTTGGCGCCAAGTGTTCAGTCAGTCACCTTCAAAAATACAAAAAAAACAACCTACCTTCTCTTCTTGTAATAATACCAACACCATACGCACCACCACCAGTCCAGTCCTTCCACCACTCACCACACGAAACACGATGGTTTGGTTCGCTTCTCCTGGGCATGAAATCGTCAAATTCCACTTCCACCGATGTCCACCTGCAGTCAGTCTTCTTCCATCAAACTGCAAGTTGCAATTGCAACTACGCGAACGCGAATAACGAGCGATTACTTGAGGAGTTTGAGGCTTGTCGAGTTGTCTTCATGTCAGACTCGCGTCAGTCATGTGACTGCCTGGCACGCCATCTCCAGTAACAGTTCAGGCTACGGGGAAAACGGGCTAAAAAACAAAGTAAGTGGGAAAAAAAAAGTCTGTATAGCGAAAAAAAAAAAAAGCGAAAAAAAAAAAGTGTGTATAGCGCTAAGTGTGTATAGCGCTAAGAAAATCCAGGGGGGTGCAAGTGCACCCCCTTGCACCTGCCTGCGGGCGCCCTTGTCAATTTCTTAGTCTGGTAGTTGGCATACATTTTATAAATGTCATCCTTTTCTAAAACATTAAATATAGGATGGGTTGGGGTTAAAAGTTATTTTCCCTTTTGTTAACCCATTGCTCTTAACAATTGTACTGGTTTCCCTTCCATGACCATCTTTAAAATATACTGCAAGGTCCAGTTTTCTGAAAAACATTTTAACTTCTAATAGTGAATCCACTAGATCAAATCTTCTAGAAGGAATGAATTGTAAACCTTTCTGGAAGAATGAAAAGTGTTCCAGTGTAACATCCTGCCCTGTATAATTAAACATGTAAAACCATTATAAGTAGACACAGCCCCGTTGATTACAGTGAGGGAATCATCTATCTTCTCCATTCTTGTTTCTGAAACCTGCTTGCTGGGTAAAACTTTTTCTGCTCTGAGTCATAATAGGGAAACTTCTGAAAACTACCTTTCTCTTCTTTTTTTCCCACCTCTCCCTTCCTCTAGTGAAATGATGGGATATAAAAATCCTTCCAATTATCCCTCCTATACCTGCCTTGGGACACTATCTGTTGGACACTTGCCAGATGATGATGCTCCCCATATTTGTTTAACTGACCCCTGTTAAAATTTTGTTTAAATGAACCACCCTTAATAGGATAAACAGATTGCTTGTCATATTGTTCCTTATCCTTTTCTATCTTTTTCAACTTATGATTAAAAATATTCTCACATTTCCTTTCCACATTTAAAAGCTTTTCTGAATAAAAACCTTTCAGCTGCTCAAAAATTAAGTCATTTTTGATATCAGAATTAAGTTATTCCAACTCATTATTCAGTAAAGGATTTTTTTTCATCATTATATTTAATAATATTTTCCATCATTTCAAAACCATGACGATTGAACTTTTGTGTAAATTCTTTGTGCATATTGTCACTGTAATGAAGCTCAAATTGAAATTTAAATATACAAAGACCTTAAAGTACAATTCTAAGCTCTAAACATATGGATTGATTGTATGGATTTGATTTTAAGTAGTTTCTTTTCCAAGCTGAAAATTAATTATTTTAAAGAACTTCCAATATTTTGGGTAATATTACCCTTAAGTCTTTCTCTACTAATCTTTGCCTTAGAAAAATCAAAAGCTTTAGTCAAAATTGATATTACAATTACATGCCTTAGTTGTCTCTTGTACATCTCCTCTCTTCCTCATATTATTGCCGTTAAGTTGGTTGAAATCCGGATTACTGTTTGTTTTGTCAGCAATTGCATTAATATCATTACAAGAATATGAACAGCCAAAACCAGAGAAAAAGTTGCAGAATAAGTTTTTTTTAGGCACAGTACCTTTTCTTTTGGCTCTTAAAAGTGTGGGTTGGTCCAGTTCCATACTACAAACCACTGAATCACAATCTTTACTATCCTGGGCATCCATTCCTGCTGTAATTCCAACACCTGTGGCAAAAACCTCTGTGTTGTTTTCACCATTCGGGGCAAACACTGAATGGGAATGCCAATCATGTCTGGTCGCAGTGCTATATTCTGATTGGGTGAATAAATCAATGAGATGGGTCAATTCTCCTTTCATGATTGCCAGCTCAGAATTGACTCTCCCAAATTCCTCCCTTTGCACTGGAGAAAAAATGGATGGGATTTCATCCAATGAATCCATTTAGGCTTCCAGTCTTGAAAAGCAATCAATAAATTCCAAAGAAGAATGAAGTAGCACAAGAAGCAAAACACACCAATAGGAACTGGCTGCCAATAATGGAAGAAGAGTCTAGACCACAAACCTTCCTAGTGTGAAATAACTGGTCTGGAACCCAAGTGCTTAAACCAGAACAAAGGCACTTAGAATAACAGGCACAATAAGGCTTCACCAGCAATTCCCATCTTGGTGGTGTAGGTTACACTCTCCTGCCACAAGAGTCTAGACCACAGACCTTCCTAGTGTGAAATAACTGGTCTGGAACCCAAGTGCTTAAACCAGAACAAAGGCACTTAGAACAACAGGCACAATAAGCCTTCACCAGCAATTCCCATATTGGTGGTATAGGCCATACTCTCCTACAAGAGTGTAGACCACAAACCTTTCTAGTGTGAAATAACTGGTCTGGAACCCAAGTACTTAAAACAGAACAAAGACACTTAGAACAACAGGCACAATAAGCCTTCACCAGCAATTCCCATCTTGTGGTGTAGGCCACACTCTCCTGCCACAAGAGTGTAGACCACAAACCTTCCTAGTGTGAAATAACTGGTCTGGAATCCAAGTTCTTAAACCAGAACAAAGGCACTTAGAACAACAGGCACAATAAGCCTTCACCAGCAATTCCCATCTTGTGGTGTAGGCCACACTCTCCTGCCACAAGAGTGTAGACCACAAACCTTCCTAGTATGAAATAACTGGTCTGGAATCCAAGTTCTTAAACCAGAACAAAGGCACTTAGAATAACAGGCACAATAAGCCTTCACCAGCAATTCCCATCTTGTGGTGTAGGCAAAACTCTCCTGTCACAAGAGTGTAGACCACAAACCTTCCTAATGTGAAATAACTGGTCTGGAACCCAAGTGCTTAAACCAGAACAAAGGCACTTAGAGCAACAGGCACAATAAGCCTTCACCAGGAATTCCCATCTTGGTGGTGTAGGCCACAGTCTCCTGCCACAAGAGTGTAGACCACAGACCTTCCTAGTGTAAAATAACTGGTCTGGAACCCAAGTGCTTAAACCAGAACAAAGGCACTTAGAATAACAGGCACAATAAGCCTTCACTAGCATTTCCCATCTTGGTGGTGTAGGCCACACTCTCCTGCCACAAGAGTCTAGACCACAAACCTTCCTAGTGAAAAATAACTGGTCTGGAACCCAAGTGCTTATACCAGAACAAAGGCACTTAGAATAACAGGCACAATAAGCCTTCACCAGCAATTCCCATCTTGGTGGTGTAGGCCACACTCTCCTGCCACAAGAGTGTAGACCACAAACCTTCCTAGTGTGAAATAACTGGTCTGGAACCCAAGTGCTTAAAGCAGAACAAAGGCACTTAGAATAACACTCACAATAAGCCTTCACCAACAATTCCCATCTTGGTGGTGTGGGCCACACTCTCCTGCCACAAGAGTGTAGACCACAAACCTTCCTAGTGTAAAATAACTGTTCTGGAACCCAAGTGCTTAAACCAGAACAAAGGCACTTAGAATAACAGGCACAATAAGTCTTCACCAGCAATTCACATCTTGGTGGTGTAGGCCGCACTCTCCTGCCACAAGAGTCTAGACCACAAACCTACCTAGTGTGAAATAACTGGTCTGGAACCCAAGTGCTTAAACCAGAACAAAGGCACTTAGAGTAACACACACAATAAGCCTTCACCAGCAATTCTCATATTGGTGGTGTAGGCCATACTCTTCTGCCACAAGAGTCTAGACCACAAACCTTCCTAGTGTGAAATAACTGGTCTGGAACCCAAGTACTTAAACCAGAACAAAGGCACTTAGAATAACAGGCACAATAAGCCTTCACCAGCAATTCCCATCCTGGTGGTGTAGGCCACACTCTCCTGCCACAAGAGTCTAGACCACAAACAATCCTAATGTGAAATAACTGGTCTGGAACCAAAGTGCTTAAACCAGAACAAAGGCACTTAGAATAACAGGCACAATAAGGGTACAACCAGTAATTCCAGGGTTAGAAGTTCAGAGGTTTACTATTTCTCCCACAAGAGTCTAGACCACAAACCTTCTTAATGTAAAACAACTGTCCTGAAGCCCATGTGTTTAATCCAAAACTAAGAGGCTTTGATTAACAGTTATAATTTTATCAGGCTACTAACAAGCAGTAATAAATGCAGAAGAATAAATGCAATTGTACACTTTTAAGAACAAGCAGAAAAAGCAAAATAATGTAATAAAGTGAGAAGAAACACAAATTCAGTAAAAGCAGCTGAATAAAGTGCAATTTTTTAAAGTTAAGTGAGAACGGAGAAAACAGAAGATAATTCAAGGTTAAGAAACTAAGGGGGTGGGCCTTCCCAAATGATCTCTCCATACTCAGTAGAATGATCTGATGAGATGGGATTGAGAGGAGTGTCCAAAATCAGATTTATAGTAGGGGCAGGCAACTCAAAAGTCACCAAGTTTAAGAATACAAGAACAGTTGGGTGGGTGGGTCTCAAATACAATGCAGACAGAGATCAACAATATTCAGAGTACAGCAAGCAAGCCAAACATGCACTCCAGCTAAATAGAGATGCCTCCAAATATTTCCAGCTAAATGAGGAATGATATTTCTTGGCTCCTTCCACTAATTAACTGATGTTATTTACTGCTTGCAAAGGAATTTTTTTGCTAACCTTTCTAACTGACACTAGCTAAGACCTTTTAATATTCCAGCAGAACAGCAAACTTAAAACAAGACAAATATAATACAAGAAAAAGATAAAAAATAGAAGTAACCAAATCTTAAATGAAAAACTTCACTTCAAAATAAGATGCAGACAGAAATCAGAAATATTCAGGCAGAGTACAGCAACAAGCCAAACAAGCACTCCAGCTAAATAGAGATGCCACAAAATATTTCTAGATAAATGACGAATGCTATTTCTTGACTCCTCCCACTGATTAGCTGATATTATTTACTGTTTGCAAAGGGATTCTTTGCTAACCTTTCTAACTGAACCTAGCCAAGACCTCTTTAAACTCCAGCAGAACAGAAAACTTAAAACAAAGCAAACACAATACAGGAAAAAAGATAAAAGATAGAAGTAACCAAACCTTAAATGAAGAACTTCATTTCAAAGTAAAATGCAGACAGAGATCAGCTATATTCAGGTAGAGTACAGCAAGCAAGCCAAACAAGCAGAATGTGGGATATCATTCTGTAGTGTGTGTGTGTATTGTGAGATATCACTCTGCAGTGTGTGGTGTGTGTGTGTGTGTGTGTGTGTGTGTGTGTGTGTGTGTGTGTGTGTGTGTGTGTGTGTGTGTGTGTGTGTATGTATGTATATTGTGGGATATTGTTCTGCAGTGCATGTATTGTGTGATATCATTTTGTGGTACATTTTGGGATATCATTCTGCAGTGTGTGTGTATTGTGAGATCTCCTTCTGCATTGTGTATATTGTGGGATATTCTACAGTATTTGCCTTATAAGCACAAGGTGCAGGGTTCGAGTCTCACAAGGGATAATTGGCTAGGCTTAAAATGGCTCGCAAGGGCAGTTAGCTTAGTACTAATCTATGAATCTATGAATCTATGTATGTGTATTTTAGGATATCATTCTTCAGTGTCTCTATTGTGGGATATTGTTCTGCAATGTCTGCATTGTGGGACATCATTCTGCAGTGTGTGTGTATTGTAGGATATCATTCTATGGTGTGTGTATGTGCGTGTGTGTGTGTGTGTGTGTGTGTGTGTGTGTGTGTGTGTGTGTGTGTTGTAGAATATCATTTTACAGAGTGTGTGTATTGTAGGATAGCATTCTGCCGTGTGAGTATTCTGGGGTATCATTCTGCAGTATGTGTGTATTGTGGAATATCATTCTACTGTGTATGTGTTGTGAGATATTATTTTGCAGTGTGTGTATTGTGGGATATCATTTTGTAGTATGTATATTGTGGGATATTCCACAGTGTGTGCTTTGTGAGATATCGTTCTACAGTGTCTGTTTTGTGAGAAATCATTCTACAGTGTCTATTATGGGATATGTTCTTCAGTACATGTATTGTGGCATATCATTCTGCAGTGTGTGTACTGTTGGATATCATTCTGTGGTGTGTGTGTGTGTGTGTGTGTGTGTGTGTGTGTGTGTGTGTGGTGTGGGATATTTTTCTGCAGTGTGTGTATTGTAAAATATTGTTTTGCAGTGTGTGTGGGTGTGTGTGTGTGTGTGTGTGTGTGTGTGTGTGTGTGTGTGTGTGTGTGTGTGTGTGTGTGTGTGTGTGTTGTGGGATATTGTTCTGCAGTGCATGTATTGTGTGATATAATTTTGTGGTATATTTTGGGATATTCTGCAGTGTGTGCATTGTGAGATATTCTGCAGTATGTGTATTGTACTATTGTGGGATATCATTCTGCAGTGTGTGTATTGTAGTATATCATTCTGCAATGTGTTTATTTTAGGATATTGTTCTCCAGTGTCTCTATTGTGGGATATTGTTCTGCAGTGTCCGTATCATGGGACATCATTCTGCAGTGTATGTGTATTGTAGGATATCATTCTATGGTGTGTGTGTTGTAGAATATCATTTTACAGTGTGTATATTGTAGGATAGCATTCTGCAGTGTGAGTATTCTGGGGTATCATTCTGCAGTGTCTGTATTGTGAGAAATCATTCTATAGTGTGTATTATGGGATATGTTCTGCAGTACATGTATTGTGGTATATCATTCTGCAGTGTATGTATTGTTGGATATCATTATGTGGGGTGTGTGTGTGTGGAATATCATTCTGCAGTGTGTAGTATGGGATATGTATTGTGGGATATTCTCTAGAGCATGTATTGTGGGATATTTTTCTGCAGTGTGCGTATTGTGGGCTTTCATTCTGTAGTGTGTGCATTGTGATTTGTGGGATATCATTCTGCAGTGTGATTGCTGTGGGATATTATTCTGCAGTGTGTGTGAGATATTCTGCATTGTCTGTATTGTGGAATATCATTTTGCAGTATGTGTGTTGTGGGATATCATTCCACAGTGTGTGTATTGTGAGATATCATTCTGCATTGCATGTATTGTGGGATATCATTTTGCAGTATGTGTATTGTGGAATATCATTCCACAGTGTGTGTATTGTGGGATATCATTCTACAGTGTATGTATTGTGAGATATCGTTCTGCAGTGTCTGTATTGTGGGATATCATTTTGCAGTATGTATATTGTGGGATATCATTCTACAGTGTATGTATTATGAGATATCATTCTGCAGCATGTGTATTGTAGGATATCATTCCACAGTGTGTATATTGTGAGATATCATTCTGCAGTGTGTGTATTGTGAGATATCATTCCACAGTGTGTATTTGGTGGGATATCATTCAGCAGTGTGTGTATTGTGGGATATCATTTTGCAGTGTATGTATTGTGGGATATCATTCCACAGTGTATGTATTGTGAGATATCATTCTGCATTGCGTGTATTGTTGGATATCATTTTTCAGTGTGTGTATTGTTGGATATCATTCCACAGTGTATGTATTGTGAGATATCATTCTGCATTGCGTGTACTGTGGGATATTATTTTGCAGTATGTGTATCATGGGATATCATTTTGCAGTATGTGTATTGTAGGATATCATTCCAAAGTATGTGTATTGTGAGATATTGTTCTGCAGTGTATGTATTGTGAGATATCATTCTGCATTGTGTGTATTGTGGGATATCATTCCACAGTGTGTGTTTTGTAAGATATCATTCTGCAGTGTGTGTATTGTGGGATATCATTCCACAGTGTGTGTATTGTGAGATATCATTCTGCATTGTGTGTATTGTGGGATATCATTTCGTAGTATGTGTATTGTGGGATAGCATTCTACAGTGTATGTATTGTGAGATATTCTGCATTGTGTGTATTGTGGGATATCATTCCACAGTGTGTGTATTGTGTGATATCTTTCTGCAGTGTGTGTATTGTGAGATATCATTCCACAGTGTGTGTATTGTGAGCTATCATTCTGCAGTGTGTGTATTGTGGGATATCATTTTGCAGTATGTGTATTGTGGGATATCATTCCACAGTGTGTGCATTGAGAGATATTGTTCTGCAGTGTGTGTATTGTGGGTATCATTTCGCAGTATGTGTATTGTGGGATATCATTTTGCATTGTGTGTATTATGGGATATTGTTCCATAGTGTGAGTTTTGTGAGATATCGTTGTGCAGTATGTGTATTGTGGGATATCATTTCGTAGTATGTGTATTATGGGATATCATTCCACAGTGTGTGTATTGTGGGATATTGTTCTGCAGTGTGTATATTGTTGGATATAATTCTGCAGAGTGTGTAGTGTGGGATATGTATTGTGGGATATCATTCTAAGTGTACGTGTGTGTGTGTCACTTTGAAGACATGCTTGACTAAGAGCCATAATGGCTGTGTCTGTCATTCGGCATGAATGCAGCATGTCTATAACATATTATGAGGCAGAAAAGCTGTTCACCCTATTAGCATGGCTTCTATAGCATATGGTCACCTACATTCACCTACTAATACATGCTCACCATCTCCAACATATAAACACATTCTTACGTTGTGCTTATGGCACTGCAGTGTAAAGTCTCTAGACATACCACTGGCCCCATCATGGTTATTGGACAGAGCATCTAGCCTGCTGTGGGGCTGCATTGGCCGATTGTCTTTTTTTATATGCCATTCCTCTTATACAGTAGCAGTTCTGCATGCATACCATCAGGTACAGCAGCATTAACCTCAGTGTACACTTTGACAGTTTTGTGCCTCATATTATTTGTAAGAATAATCCCTGTACAGCTTCAACCTTTTATAATTTCTCCAAGTATTTTGGGTTTCTAATATCATGATTTGAATGGACTCCATTCCTAAGTCAAAGTACGATTAAAGTTCATGAAACTAGTATTGTTTCAATCTTTGATGTAAGCCAGACGTGCTCTTTGCAGCACCCACAATGTGCCCAGTAATGACTCCTTCTGGAATTCATATGTAGTTACATGTATCAGTAGCATATCTAAGTATGATTGTAAATTCTATTTTATAAGACCCGTTGCTCCTACTACTATTGGAACTGTCTGGGTATCCTTCTTCCACATTGCTCTAGTTTCTGCCTGCAAATCTTGGTATTTTATGACTTTGTGTCTCTCTGTATGTAAGACAATGAATTCACTGGGTGTAGCAAATTCATTGATCAATGCTACTTTTGTCTTCCTTTCATGTTCTACTATATCTGGCTTTCTCACATCTATTTTTGAACTATAAGTAATAGGTGATCCCAGGTGATATAAACGTCATCATTTTCTATGATACTTTGTAGATTATGTTTCTACTGCTTTTCAGCTACTTCAATATTATAATGTTTGCACAATCCCCAATGAAACAGTCTTGCCACATTATTATGCCTTTCAGTATACAGTCCTTCTGCCATTAGTATGTCACAACCAACAATGAGGTGTGCAACTGTTTCCAATTCGGTTTTACAAAACCTACATTTGTCTGTTTCTCCTACATGGTTAATAGACTTTGTAAACAAATAAATATGTAGTCCACTATCTTAGGCCGCTAATATTAGCCTTTCATCCTTTGGTTTAAATTCACCTCTCCTTAACAATTCCTGCATTCGATCCTGATCAACATGAGGTTGTTCCAATACTTTTCTATACTTGCAACTATATTTATGCATTGTCCACATTTCTTGCCTTGTTATCTGATCCATCCATCCCCAACCCTTTTTCCCATTGATGCACATGGGGTCGGGGTGTCACTTTGATGGTGACAATCATTCTTTCTTTTGTTTTTTGGCACATTCAGTTACTGCTTTATTTTTTTCTACTTTTGGTTGATTTTCACTCCCGCTTGACATGGATATGCTTATGATGTCATCTCGTAGGGATGCGTACCCTCAGCAGGATGAACACCCTTTAGAAGAAGGTTCCAGATGGTCAGAGAGGTTGCGCAATCGAGTGGGGAATGCTCCACAGCAGAGAAGGGAGAACAGCGAGAGGTATGTCGAGCAGGGAGCAAGACCAAAGAAATGGGGACCACCAACCATATATCAAGATCATCACAAGGTGTGGAGACAGTGAATTTAATTCCTGCTTTAGCGGTCATTCTTGGAAGTTATGTTATGGCGTCCACGGGGCTTTTACAATGTGATTTGGGAAATGGGCCCAAAGTAAATTCAACTTTTTGTCATGAAGATACAATGGATGATAGGTTTTTATTTCAGGGTCAGCAGCAGAAGGACCCTGTAGTTGATGGCGAGGAAGAAATGATTGATTCGTTGTTGTAGGTAAGTATTTATCCAACATGTGCAACTGATATGACTGAAACCACTAATGTTATTAGCGGACAGTGTGTGGAATACTGCAACATATCTACGAATGACTTTGAGGCTAATAGAAAATGTTATTGTACTGAAGGGCCAAGTCTGAATAATACAGATGATTTGTTTGTTATTAATGAAATTATAGACCCTAATTTTAGGGAAGGTTTGTTAGATATGTCTGATATTTTAGAGGTTATACAGAGAAATAATATGTTTGGGAATGAACCTGTAATTATTTTTAACAAACATGGTTGACGAGAGGACGTTCCTCAGTTGGCTTTTATGTGATTTTGTTAAGTCATTTTTTAAACTACATTGAGTTGTATGGAGAGACCGGTGATATACTGCATTTTCTGCAGCATCCCCCACCCCAGTGCAACTGTAGAATTGGTATATATTTAAGATGGGGGATTTCCATGGTGGGGGCATGCAAGGGACTTGTCGCACCTCCCAAAATTGTGGGTTTTTATACGCTAAAGTTGCACTTTTCAATCTATAAAAAAATGATAAACTCTGACTCATTCTTGGGTGAGCTGACAGAACAGGAAGTAAATCTTTATAGGCTCATTTATTATGCATTGCACTTCCTGTTCAGCACACCAGTGAAATACTTATACTAGCTAGAGAGCCAACCAAATCATTTCAGTGTTATTCTATGGGGGAAATATTTGAGACGTTTAAGTTTCACAGTTGGAGCTTATGTGCTGCACAAATCTTAAGTCAATTGTGTCACATCTACTTTCCTCCAAATCATTTGCTTGGAAGGTTGGTTGAGATACAAACTTCATCATTACATTACAAATGAATAAACTTGTTTGCTACCAGAACATCCCATCAACATCTGTTTATAAAATAAACTATTTTTCTTTCTTTTTGCACTGACATAGGTTCATAGATTAGTACTAAGCTAACTGCCCTTGCGAGCCATTTTAAGCCTAGCCAATTATCCCTTGTGAGACTCAAACCCTGCACCTCGTGTTTGTAAGGCAAACACCTTAACCATTAGGCCACCCTCCCAAAATTCCTACACTATTTAAACTTTTGCCTTTTTAATTTCAATAAAGTACCTTTCCAAACAATATTTTTTCAAATATTAGATGAAGCCATTTCATGCTACAATGAATGAAAAAAGTTAACATTAATAGTCAATACTTCATATATGCAAATATTTGCCATCAAATTACACATGCCTGCTATATTTTCATTTTTGCTTGTTAAGGTTTACAATTAAATTCAGGTCAGTTCAGCATTTTCAAGCTAATTCATAGCAAACACAATCCTTTAAATTTACAGGGCTTTTAACTATTTCCTTAGATGTTCCTAACATTCTGTAGGATTTAGAAAGGGTTAGTGGGATATGGCAGCTGTACCTCAGAGGGTTGCCACATCATACTATGCCTTCTGATCTGTAGACTCTTCTGCCATTGAGGTTTTTCTGTTATGAAGGCCTCAGTGTTGAGAGATGTTTCACGGGCAAAGATGCACTCTAACGCTGCAGTCCAGGGGAGTGACTAATGATAATTAGTACTGGGTTCCCCCTAGAATTGCCCGCAGCTCCGGACTTGCTCAGCAGAGCAATGCAGGCAGTCATTTGGCTGTGTAAAGGTTTACTCCATGAGGAAAGAGTGATGCCGTTTAAAGACAGCAGCCACCCGTTTACTTCTACGGGAGTCTTGTGGTGCAGGTGAGTCCAGGAAAGCGTTAGGGAGGAAGTTTGTAAGACTTTGTGCCTGCGTTTGGACATGTGTGCTTGTCTGTAGATGCATGAATAAGGCTGTATGAAGGTATTTATGTACATGAGTATGTATCTGCCTGTGTGGTCACATTAGGAGGTGTTGGATAGGGAATCATGAGTCTGGAAGTGTGTGTGTGTGTGTGTGTGTGTGTGTGTGTGTGTGTGTGTGTGTGTGTGTGTGTGTGTGTGTGTGTGTGCAAGTGTGTGCGTGTGTGTGTGTGTGTGTGTGTGTGTGTGTGTGCCTGCATGCATGCGTGTGTGTGTGTGTGTGTGTGTGTGTGTGTGTGTGTGTGTGTGTGTGTGTGTGTGTAGGTATATATCTGCCTGCAAGGATGGTCACAGTATGGTAGGTATATACTGGATATTAAGTCTGGATGTGTGTGTGTATGTGTGTGTGTGTTTGTGTCTGCATGTGTGCGTGTATGTATATCTGCATGTGTGTATGTCTGTGTCTGCCTACATGGATGGTCACAGTATGGTAGGTAGGTAGAAGATGTTAAGTCTGTATGTGTGCATGCGTGTGTGTGTGTGTGTGTGTGTGTGTGTGTGTGTGTGTGTGTGTGTGTGTGTGTGCATGCATGGTGTGTTTAGGTTTGTGTCTGCTTGTGAGGATGATCACAGTATCGTAGGTAGGTAGGGGATGTTAAGTCGATGTACGTGCATGTGTGTGTGTGTGTGTGTGTGTGCGCGCGCGCGTGTGTGTGTGTGTGTGTGTGTGTGTGTGCGCGCGTGTGTGGGTGTGTGTGAAATGCATGCATGCATGTCTGATTGCATGTTTTGGTGCATGTAGAGAGGTGCTTTTGCTAAACTGATGCATGGACCAGTAGGACTAATGTGAACAGGCCTGACAGCACAGCCTTCAGTTACGAGACACAGTAATGTGATGATAATGAGGTTTTTCATCAATGTGTATATGCCTTTGAATCTCTTTTGTTCTAATTGATCAACCCCCACTGGGTGATTACCATGAATTGTGAACCTTTTCCTGAAGCCTAGCCATTGTCCTTTACTAATACTATTGTGACAAGCCCTTTTACTCCAGGGCAGTACCTAAGGAGTCTGAATCCTCACCACTGTCTCTGGTAAGAGAGTGTCACTAAAAGAAGGGATAGAAATACACAATTTCCCCTAAAGGGAACAGGTTCCAAACCAGGGACTGGACTGTATGTTTCACTCTAGGTCCCCAAGTGAGTGTCCACACTAACCACTGCAGAGCACTGTGTCCCGGTTCTAGGTATCTGACACACTTACTCTTAAATATCTGATCTGCACACACTCCTGGGAAAGACTGACACAGATTTACCTGCTGTGTTTCTTTGCCCAAATTACAAGATAATGGTTGCCACCAGTCAAATACCACAATTCCCTTAAAAATGGGTGTTCAGTTATATTGGGTAAAAGAGATATTGAAACAAATGGTAGCATGTATTTCAAGCAGTAAGGCATTTTGGAGTGAACCTAGTGTTATCACAACAAGCATAAACACTCTCAAGTTATTAAAAAATGTTAACTAAATAACCAGCTGCAATGACAGGTAGTAAAACATTTAATAATAAATAAAAGGATTTAAAACATATAAATACTGAATAACTGATTCCAATAAACATTAGAGTTTCATACACAGGAAATATGAAAATAATGTTGTAGGATAGATTTCACATTGATTTTAGAAAACCTTTAACTATCTAGCTGTAGTTCCTTGACTATTTGAAGATTAACTGTCTCTATCTAATCTAAATAACTCAGCAAGGCAAGATTATACTCTTGCTTCTGTTAGGCAAGATGAAGAATTATGTCCACACTCCAGGCTGTTGTCTGTCCTCAGTGACTGGAACAACTACTCTGGAAACAACTGTACTACTACTGCTGAACAGCTCTGGAAAACAACTACTGAATAATAACTGAACAACTGGCTCAGAACCTGCTTTTTATAGCAGATCTTTTTCAAAAGTAACAGGAAGCTGCCATGAGAATTCTACTTTCATATCAGACTTTGAAAAATAAACAAACAGCTGCAGTAAAGATTCTATTCTCCCAGCTCCAGCACACAATGACATCACCTATGAACCTATAAGTGAAAGTTCATCCCTGGGATCACTCCAGTGGCTCTACTGGATAGAGGCACTGGGAGCTAACGTTGGTGGCACAATGACAGGGTACCTTTATAGGCTAGGCTTGTGAAGGCACCAGGGCCATTAGCTTACTACACACCTATGAACCTATGAACATCTAGGTTAGCTGACTCTGGCATAACATGTGTTCAGAATTCTCTTTACAAAGAACATGTACATTTGGTCAGCCAGAAGAACACTGTTTGACATTCAAACACCTTGCATAAATCAGAATGATAATCAGTAAATATAAACTTATTTACAACATTTTAGCTAGTCATGCTAGCATATGTAACACATGGCAATTTACAATTATTTACATAACTTCAACAAGTCATGCTAGCACAGATAACAGTATCTAATATCCTCACATTTTCCCCGTTTGAAGACTCAAGCTAGATTTTCAAGTGACCCTGAAAAATCATCACTTGAGAAAAAGGGGGATGCTTGAAAATGTATCATCCCAACCCCCTTCTTGACAGTCTGCATAAGCATTATTTAACCCCATTATGGTGTTGCACCATTATGTTATATGCTATATTGCAAAACATCTGCTGCAAAAATTCTCTTCCCTGATCATGACAAATGCATGCCATCCTATCTAAACACGTGTGCCCAAATCTAGGCTTGGATGCTCTGCACATTTCTATTTTTTAAAACAAGACATTTTTTCCACGTAGGTATTTACCCAAAAAAACATTTCATTCACGGTGACCTGACTATCCTTTCTATAGGTGATTTTAAAAATACAGCCTAACTCCAGTATAAGCTATGCTATCTAAGTGGGCTGTCAGTTCCTTACTAATAGTCAGAGAATCCTTGCAGATGACATCATTTGTACCAACCTGAATAAAAACAGATCCGTACTTCCTTACATTCAAGTGTTCCCAGGCTGTCTTATGCAGCATTGCTTGGCTTGCCAAGTAGACATCCCCTTTTCTTCCTAACTCATTTGCAGAGTTACACTCATGGTCTGCCAATCAGATCCTCAAGTACACAGGCAAAGTGCTGAGAGCTTGTTCCCTCACCAAAAGGTCTGCCAGTCCTTCAGAAGTGGTGAACTGACACTCAGTGACCCACCTGTGAAAGTAAGTACTTAAATCAGCAATGTAATCACATACACTTTCATCTGCCTTGCGTCTATGTTCATAATTTTTTTTCTATACATTTCAGAGGGTAGTTTGAAACAGTCAAGTAAACATTATTTTATGCTATCATAATTCAAACAATCAATATCAGGCAGGTTAGCAACTGCATTACCACCTCTACCATGGGGTAAGGGGGTCAGGAACTGTACCCAGAGCCTCAGTCAACATTATGCTGTTTACATACCCTCTCAAATATATAAACAAATCTATCAAAGTCATGTCCCTCCCTGTACTAAAGAAAAAGTTTACTAACCTGTATGGCTTCTGGGTTTTGGTCATTCCCTTCCGTATTACCTCCATGACCCTGTTGAAGGGTTAGAAGATTCTTTTTGTGCTGTCTCTGACTCTCATTTTCTTCAGCTTCCATCTCCAAATGTCTGGTCTCCAGTTATTTTTCATGCTGACGCTGCTCCCCCCTTTCCTCAGCCTCCAAATGTCACAGTCATACTGCCACTGCTTCTCCCTTTCTTCAGCCTCCAGTTTGAGTTTCCTTAACTCCAAATTAATTTTTAAGTACTCTGAAGGTAAAGGTGAACTGTCTTGTCTCGGAAGGCTGCGTATCTCCACTGCCAAACTGGATTTCCTCCGAGCTGTTGGTCTGCTCTGTGGCTGCAACCAAGACTGAGATCATTGTATCTTTAGTCAGGTTAGCATGCACCAGTCCTTTGGCTTCACACACCTTGGCCAACTGGTTCCTTGTCAGCTTGCTATAATCCTCTGCCTACTGTCCCTGACTAAACTGACTAAAAATGAATAAAACTGTTGTGACAATGAAACTCTGTATGCTTATCTTGTGACTATTGAGAGTGCACACCTTGGTGACAACCACCCAAAGGCTACTAAAGCTGAATTAAAATCCCACATCACTGGCACCAATATGTGATGAGCCCACTTTACCCCATGGCAGTAACTAAGGAGTCTCAGTCCTCAATACTGCCTCTGGTAAGAGAGTGTCACTAAAAGCAGTGATAGAAATACATAATTTCTCCTAAGAGTACACCGGGAACAGGTTCCAAACCTGGTACTGGACTTTATGGTTCACTCCAGGTCCCCAAATGAGCCTCCACACTAACCTCTGCAAAATACTGTGTCCCAGTTCTAGGTATCTGACACACTCAAGCTTAGATATCTGATATTCACACATACACACATTCCTGGGAAAGACTGGTACATATTTACCTGCTGTGCTTCTTTGCCCAAATTACAAGGTAATGGCTGCCACCAATCATACACCACAATACCATTAAAAAGGGGTGTTCAATTATATTGGGTAAAAATAGATATGGAAACAAATGATAGCATGTATCACAACAGTAAAGCTTTTCGGAGTGGCCTCGGTGTTATCACAATAAGCATGAACACTCTTAAGTTATTAAAATATTAACTAAATTGCCAGCCACAATGAGAGGTAGTAAAACATTTAATAATAAATAAAATAATTTAAACTATGTAAATACTGAATAACCGATTCCAATAAAAATAAGAGTTTCATACACAGGAAATGTGAAAATAATACTGTAGGATAGATTTCACATTTATTTTAGAAAAACATTAACTATCTAGCTGTAGTTCCCTGACAATCTGAAGATTAACTGTCTCTATTTAATCTAAATAACTTAGCAAGGCAGGATTATACTCTTACTTCTGCAATGCAAGATGAGGAATTACGTCCACACCCCAGGCTGTTGTCTGTCTTCTGCAACAGAAACAACTGCTCTGGAAACAACTGGACTACTGCTGCTGTAACAGCTCTGGAAAACAGTTACTGAATAATAACTGAACAACTGATTCAGAACCTACTTTTTATAGCAAATATTTTTCAAAAGTAACAGGAAGCTGCCATGAGAATTCTACTCTCATATCAGACTTTGAAAAGTAAACAAAGAGCTGCAGTGAAGACTCTGTTCTTCCAGCCCTGGCACACAATGACATCACATCTAGGTCAGCTGACTCTGCCATAATATGCATTCAGAATTCTCTTTACAAAGAACTTATACATTGGGTCAGCCAGAGGAACAATGACATTCAAACATCTTGCATAAGTCAGAGTGATAATCAAAAGACATAAACTTATTTACAAAATTATAGCTAGTCATGCTGGCATATGTAACACAGGATAATTTGCAATTATTTACAATTATTTACAAAACTTCAGCCAGTCATGCTAGCACAGATAACAATATCTAAAATCCTCACACATATCATATTCTGAGTGTCACTTTCAGATGTCATGTTAAGACCATTCTGGATATTTCTTTGGATGATTTCAGAATGAGCACTGCCTTGTCGAAGGGCATTTCATTAGATACCACCTTAGTAACATGCTAATATGGGGAGGTGTTGCAGGATGCAAGAATTCCTTTCCTGAAAGCAGGACATATTTGCCTTGTGGAATGTTGTACTGCACTGCTATGTATAGTTGATGTATTGTTAAAGTGCTCTCTTATTTTCTCTTCCTTTTGTAGGTCCAGTATGATGATGGTACTAGAGTAATCATGGCAGCAATCTTAACCTACAGCAGCTGACACCTCTGGCACTGGGAACATCACTGGTTATCAGCTCATCTTCTCAGCAGGGCCTGGCTGGAAAGCTGAAATCAGTGCAAAAGTGAAAAGGGAGGTTTTGTTTTGAACTGAAATTATCCTCAAGCCTTGGTGGTACCTTCAAGTGGTGGGCCTGTTGTTTACTAAATCCCAACAAGGCAAAACTGATATGTATAGACTGTCATATATATCATGAAAAAAATAAAACTGATATGTATAGACTGAACAGATAAAAATTGTCACCAAGACCAGTTAACAAATATAGTAAGTATTAATTCTTATTTAATTGTTGTTAAATGAAGCACATTTACGTGGTGTCAGGGAGCTTTTTTATAGAGGTGTATATCTTTAAAAATAGCAAATTTTGAATATTTCCCGCCTGTTCTAGGATATAAACCCTGTCGAATCATTTGTTAACTGGTCTGATGAAGCAGTATGCGAAAGCGCTTACCACCGTTGTTCTTGTGCACCCGAATTAAACTTCTTTGTTTTTACGTATCATTTGGATGTGACTGCTATTCTTGGTGACAATTTTTATCTGTTTGGACTATATGCCCTTCATTGCGTTGGTCCTAGTTGGTATTTTCAGCATTATCGTATTGTGGTTTGTGCTAGGAGCATTAACTCCACGTGAATCTGCTGTTTTATTGATATGTATAGACTGTCATATATATCATGAAAAAAATAAAACTGATATGTATAGACTGTCATACATATCATGAAAAAAATAAGGCTAATACACTCAAGTGTACTAGCTTTTGATAGCATTTATTCGAAAATCATAGCATTTATTGTGTTTTCTGCTTTTCTGTAAAAAAACTAAAAAAAAACCAAAAAAATATCCTTGTTTTCCATACTTTCCTAACTAGTGTTCCAGTGATCAGATTTTGCTGATCCCTGGGCTTTGTCTTGGTTCCTGTGTTTCCCCATTTTCCTTGTTTGGTCAGGGGGAAGTTTCTTTACTCACCAGTGAGAGTGGGGAGTACTGAGCTGCCTGTTTGTCCTTAGAGGAGTGGTTTAAGGCAGTAACTTGTAGTCTATTGGCCATTTTGGGTCATTTCCTGTCTTTTCCAGCCCCCTGCTATAAAGCACGTTTTAGCGCGAATTAGCGCAAATTAGCGCGATTTAGCGCGGAGTTGCCACTGTTGCACACTAGGGCAGCACCGGTTAGGCAGGTTTAAACTATTCGGGCTACCTAAAGTCCACTCTTCAAATTTTCCCTTAAAACTACCTTCCTCTAACTATACTACTGATCTAATCAGTGTATCCTATAACTAAAAAGATCATCTCTACTTGACTCCAAGTAGACTATTCTCTATCTGTTAAACGTAGCACTTGCTCCTACAGTACTTATTACCTTGATACGGCACTCTTGTCATAGATAGTACCCCAAAAAGGCAACCCCCCCCATTTCTCGGTCACCCACGTCCCCCGGAATCTTTTTTAAAGTTTTTTTGTCTATTCCTTCTAGCATGTCGAGGGATCAGTTGCTAGTGTCCTCTCCTGCTCAGCTGGTGAACCTGGGAATATTGAGGCAATGTTACAATTGCCTCATGTACACAGACAACCCTCTCCTCCTCCCACAAAACACAAATACATGCGAGAGATGCAACTATACGGCCAAACTGGAGGCTGAGCTCTCTCAACATAGGACTGGCAAGACCAGTCAGGAGGAGAAGGTTACCACACACACTATAGACCCAGTCTCACATAGTACCATCACAACCTCAAATCATACACATAAACACACAAAGACATACTCGGAGGCTCTGATCAAAAATCTACCAAAACAGCAGAGGCCACCAAAGCAGACACCCAAACAACCACCACCTCAGAACACAACACCTGCAACACATAGACCTCACAGTCAGAGTGTCAAACAGTCACAGCCCTTAAGGCCAAACACAATGCCAGACACACTAGTCATTGGTGACTCCATAGTCAGACACACTGACGTCCCGCTCACCAGACTGAGTAAAAAGAAGGTCACAGTAAGCTGCCTGTCGGGCGCTAGAATCCGCCACATAACGCAAGCACTCAGGTCTCTCAACAGCAGGTACAAATATGACTCAGTCATTGTCCACGCTGGTGTAAACGACCTGAGACGTACCTCCTTGGACTACATGAAAAGAGACATTGAGGAGCTCTCTGATTATGTAGCCCAGGCGGGTATGACCCTGACCTTGAGCAGTATCCTACCTTCACCAAGAATGATGCCACAATACAGAGATAAGATGATCAGCTTTAACAATTGGCTTAAACACTGGTGTCATTCAAAGGGGATCCAGTGTCTGACTGCCTGGGATGACATGCTGGACAAGCCACGCTGCTTCGCAAGGGACGGCTTGCACCTGTCACCCCTGGGATTCCGGATATTGGCAAAGGCTCTTGCCACGCCCATAGTGCCTTTTTTAGGCAAGGCTCAAATTCTAAACCTACCACCCTAGAACACAAACAAGGAAAAAAACTAAGGGTAATGCTGCTCAATGCCAGAAGTCTAAATCTCAAAATGCACGCACTCGAGGCCCTTCTCAGTATGGAGAACATCAATGTCTGTGCTGTGACAGAAACCTGGTTCAAGGCTCCTGAGAGCACCCCAGCACTATCAGGTTTTACCTCATATCATGCGTTCCGGCCCCAAAATCCGGACAATACCAAGAAAGGAGGGGGGGTATCCATATTCATCAAGGACACTCACACCTCAAGACTGGTGGCAACGCACGATGCATCGGAGTCCATCCAGGTGCAATTAACCATTGGCAAGACTGCTCTGCAAATTGTAGCATGTTACAAACTCAGGAACCTCACATGGCCTTCCTGAAAACACTAGAGGGGATAAATGTATCACCAAACACCATCATACTAGGTGACTTCAATTACCCTAATATAGACTGGGAACACTACTCAAGCCCAAACACCCTAGCCCAAATGTTCCTGGAATTCATAAACTCAAATGCCATGGAACAACTAGTCACCATCCCCACAAGAGGAGATAACATACTTGATCTCATCATCACGAACATGGGAGCACAATGTTCAACACCGGAAGTATACCCCTCACTGGTGAGATCAGATCACTAACTAATCTTGCTGGAGGTCCTCATCCCACCCCCACCTGAAATAAAAAAGACCACAGTGAAGAACTTCTCGAAAGCCGACTTCACACTTCTAAAGAATAGTGTGGTCTCCTTTAAGGCCCCCGAGCCGGCGGAAAACAGTACTCAAGCCGCTGAATCACTTACAAATGCCTTCTACCAGCACCTGCAGGACTGCATGGATAAGGCATTCCCAAGCAAAACAAAGACTCTTTGTACCAAAGGCAAGCGTCCAGTCTGGTGGACCCCAGCCATAAACAAACTCTACAACAAAAGGAGGAAGCTACTACAAGATAGAGCAAAATCCTTAAAAGGTAAGACACCTTTAATCACTATAAGTAAAAAACTAAGAGCTCTCATAAAATCATCCAAAGCAAATTTTGAGAGAAAAATAGCTAAAGACTCAAAAGACAATCATAAGGCCTTCTTTAGCTATGTTAGAAACCTGGAAGGAAACTCCCAGATATGCTCAGAACTAGTTCAAAATGATGTGAAGATTACTGATCCTACAGACATTGCCAACATACTGGCTGACAGGTTCAGTGCAAACTTCTCCCCTCCCCAAAAGGAGAGATATCTATACCAAACAATTGCAGCCCCCAAACATCTCTAACGCCCAAGTGAGAACTGCTCTCTCCAAAGCAAAAAACACAGCATCCATGGGACCTGATGGTGTCCCCGGCTGTGTGCTCCATGAACTCAACGAGGAACTAAACCCACAGCTAGGACAGCTGTTTAATCATAGTCTCACCTCTGGATACGTACCCAGGGAGTGGCGCACTGCAACTGTGGTCCCACTTCACAAAGGCGGTGCCTCCACCGACCCTGGAAATTACCGGCCCATTAGCTTGACAAGCGTTATCTGCAAAGCCATGGAGAGGATCATAATGGACCTCATAAATAAAGACATAGGGAATTTGCAGACTTTGGATCAAACCCAGTTTGGCTTTGTCAAAGGCAGATCATGCCTTTTAAACTTGGTTGACTTTTTCGAAACAGTCACCAAAGCCATTGATGAGGGAAAGGCAGTCCATACAGCCTACCTCGATCTGGCAAAGGCCTTCGATACAATACCCCACTCAGGTATCATTGAAAAACTCATCAGCTTAAATGTTAACCCATACATCACAAGATGGGTTGCAAACTGGCTGAGTGACAGAACCCACAGGGTCAGAGTTGCTGGCGCCATGTCAGACTCAAAGCCTGTCACAAGTGGTGTCCCACAGGGCTCAGTCCTGGGCCCACTCTTGTTTGGCATCTACTTTTCCGAAGTACAAGCAAACACAGGAGGGTTATGGCTGACAAAGTTTGCAGATGACTGCAAACTGGGAGCCATAGTCGAAAACACATCTGACACAGATATCCTTCAGAAGGGTCTCACAGAAACGGATAACTGGTGCCAGAGCCATGGCCTAAAGTTAAATGCCAAAAAATGCATAGTCATACCCTTCGGGAAAAACAAGGTTACCCCTAGCTACCATATAGGTGGCAATCCACTGAGCACAGAAGAAGTTATCAGGGACCTGGGGACCCAGGTTGACAGTAGCCTGTCATTTGACACCCATGTAGCTAAAGTAGTTAGGAAGACCTTCTACATTGCCCACCTTATCATGAAGGGATTCACATCTAGCTTAAGGGAGGTCATAGTCTCCCTATACTCATCACTCATCAGACCAATGATTGAGTACAATGCCCCATTCGGAATGTATCTGACCCGACACTTGCAGCAGCTGGAGAGGCCACAAAAGTTCCTCACCAAAAGGATAAAGGGTCTCAAAAATCTGTCCTATGCTGCCCGACTGAAAGAACTCCAGCTCTATTCAGTCGCTTACCACTTGCTCAGAGGTGACCTTTGCCTGACATACAAGGCCATGTCAAACCCAGATTTGATGAATATGCTTCACCTCAAAAAATCTAGATCCATCAGAGCCACAAGGGCGGGAGACTTAAACCTAGACACGGCTATTAATAGGACGTGCTGGAGGGATAGATTCATCACCCAGAGACTCCCTATGCTGTGGAACAAAATCCCGGTATATGTGAGGCAGAGCACCTCGCTGGCCTTGTTCAAGAGAAATCTTGACCAATGGATGGGAGATCGCAGATATACCCCAGGGATTATCTCGGTGTCACTGCTCGACAGAGGCACAGCAAAATAATGGGTATAGTTCCCCACACTAAAGGGGTGGCGTAAGCCACAAAACTATGGGCTAGGCTTGTAAATGCCCTCGGGCAGATAGCCTAGTATGAACCTATGAACCTATGAAAGGAAGTGCACTCATACGTGTTCAGCCCTGTCAAAGGCACTAGTGACAGGGCTGCTAGAAAGACTAGTGGAAAGTCTTCCATGAATGAAAGAGATCTTGCTGCTGTGTTAGGCCCTGATCTAACAGATGATCTAAGAAGCCCCACTGTGACAATTAAAAATGATAGTTCACAAAATGATAAAAAATTGGCCAGCCAGACAGGATGCCTGGAAATGGAGCAATGGACACTCGAGGACAAAAAAGAAATTATGTTTTGTTTCTTCTGTGTAATTAATTTAGAGTTAGAAAAATATGAAATAATAGCCTTCTGAGCTATTCAAGCTAAGCTAAAACATCAAGCAGTAGCAGTAAGAAATATTTGTAAATCAAGTGCCAAACAGTACTAAAAAAATCTTGTTGTGATCAAAATGTCTTCACTTTACTGAACAAAAACACTTCATGCTCTTCTTACCAATACAATCTTCTTGATGCGATTAAAAATAGCTTCACTTCTTAGTAGCAAAACAACAAATCTTTATTGGGTGAAACTTATATAAATCGGCAGATAAGTGCTGTGGTTATGTAAAGAATGTAGAAATAAATCTTGTGTTTATAAATATTTCAAAAACAAAGAAAAAATCAACTTTCTATATAATTCTACAGAAACGTAAACATATAATTGCGACTGGTTAAAACTTGAATATCTCTCAGAATATATATTAGAATATATATTAGAATATCGGTAGTTTTAATATTCCAATGGTTATTTTGCTTCCAGCTTCTGTGTGATTGAATGGAGTGTTTGCAGCCAGGAAATTCAGTAGCAAATCTTGAATGAGAGAACTTTGAAAAACTGGTGTGGTATAAGACTTAGAAATGCACCTCCCAGGATATAGTAATAGGGGGTCCATGTGTTTGGTGTTTTTATAGATACATAAATGTGTACCATTAGGTGCTAAACATCAAATCAACTATGTAGGGTAACTTGTCTAAAACACATACTACACTATTCATTGTCTGTGTGACTGGATAGAGTAAATGTATGCAGGAAATCGGGAAGTAAAATTTAAATGTTGGTCTGCTGTGGGTCTTAAACATCAGTAAGGACTTTGTAATTTGGGTTATGTGATTGGTATTTTTGTATAGAAACTAAATGTTCTTGTTGGTGTGCAGCATATTATCACATAAATAACAATATATTTATAAACTACATAGGAGAATTTAAATAATAAGAAAAATCATTAAAATAGAAGAAGGCAAACACTACAGATAACAATTTAAGGTCATTAATTGATTGAATAAAAACAAAAGAACATGCAGATGAGAATACATTGAGTTAGTTGGAAAAGGAAAGAAAAATTAAGTATTAAGAGAGAAATAAAACAGTTCACAGGTATTTGCAACACGAAAAAGAGAGGAATGGACCCAAGAGAAGATGTGAGACCTAATATGGTGCAGTTTATATGCAGAAAAGAAATCACTGTTAACTAGTAATAACTGCAATTTCAAAAATATTTGAAACTGTATATAAGAAAAGACACCCAGACATGGTAAATGGTACCAAAAAGGGATTAGTGACACAGAAGTCTAACGTATTAACAAATGAGCAGTTTGATACAAAAATGGAGGAAATTTTAAAAGAAATGATAAATCAGTTATGAAGTGAAGGATTTGAATGGGAATCGCAGATACAAAGGCCACTTCAGAATGGTAGTTTATTAAAACAGGTACAGCTTGAAGATGTGACAGAGGAAGCAGAGGAGTGCAGTAGTAGAGAAAATCACTCACTAATTCAGTTACATGTTGAAAGCAGTAAACATGTTTCACAAAACAAAATGTTATGGTCATTTCAAAGCCAAGATATTTCCACACAGTGGCAGAAAGAACAGGAAGCTCCAGGAAAAAAATTATTTAAGAGAAGACCTTCTGGATTTGATAGAAATGGTAAAAAATATATGTGTGAGATAGAGAGGCTGCCAAAAGTGAATAAGACACAGCCTGTGAAAAATTAGTATGCCAACTAAATAAAATAATTGGAACTATAAAGAAAAAGCCACACGATATAGCAGAAATCAACAGAATGCATTATTGTGCAGCAAAACTAAAAAGCATAAATTAGTAAAGGAAAACAAAGGGGCAAATAGATCACCACCATGGAAGCAAATACAGAAAACACATAATACAGTCAAGAAAATAATATATTATTGGAAGAATACAGAAAAGGAAAGCAGTCTAAAATATATATTAGAATGAACTAAACAAAAATACATCATCAAAGCAGATCAAGATTTGAATTATACTACCTCTAACAATAAATTAAAAATATATGTAAAACTTAAGAGATACACTGAGAAATCTCTCTCTCTCTCTCTCTCTATATATATATATATATATATATATATATATATATATATATATATATATATATATATAAAAGATACAAAACAGTTTAGGGATAACCCAAAGAAATTCTACATGATGTTAGGAAAGAAAACAACAAATAGCTGAGATACCACCAATAATACAGGAAATTAATGCATTTAGGGGAAATATCTATGAGGATCCAGTTGAGTACAATATGGAGGCTTAGGGGATAAAATAAGTAAAAAAGCAATTAAGAGACTGACAAAGAAGACATGGATTGAAATGAAGTAACTCATACTGAGACAGAGATAAAGTTAAGAAAGCCTCCCATATGGAAAACTCCAGGTACAGATGTTTTATCTAACTTTTGGTTAATGGAACTGACATATTTGCACTGTGAGTTAGGCAAGAATAAAAGCTACTTATATGTAGACCCTGGAATTAAGTCTTGCTAACAATAGTGAAAGTCGTTCTCATACTTAAAAGTGAACTTGCAGGTCACCCTAACAACTATTGACCAATAACATATAAGCTATATACAGGAATTGATGCGGCTAGAGTATACATTAATTTTGGTAAAAATTCAATCATGGCCTTAGAACAGAAGAGGAATGAAAGAGATTCATATGGAACAAAGAATCATCTTTATTAAAAAAGCCATAAAGGAGACCTGTAAAAAGAACAGGAATCTCAGTATGGCATGGAGAGATTACAAAAAGCCTTTGATAATACTCATAGGTTCATAGGTTCATACTAGGCTATCTGCCCTGAGGCAATTATAAGCTTAGCCCGATTCTGTATGGCTTATGCCACCCCTTGATTTGAGTATACTGTGCCCAAGGTTTAGTTTACTGTGCCTCTGTCTAATAGTGACACGGGAGTAATCCCTGGGACAAACCTACGATCCCCCATCCACCTATCGAGATTCTTCTTGAAGAGATTCAGTGAGGTGCTCTGCCTCACATGAACTGGAATTCTATTCCAGAGCGAAGGGAGCCTCTGGGTTATGAACCTGTCCCTCCAGCAAGTTCTATTTATTTCTGTGCTAAGGTTCAAGTCCCTCAAGCATGTGGCTCTAAGGGATTTAGATTTACTGAGGTGGAGCATGTCCATTAATTCTGGATTTGACATAGCTTTGTATGTCAGGCATAGATCGCCTCGAAGTAGGCGGTATGCAACTGAGTAGAGCTGGAGTTTTTTTAACTGAGCAGCATATGGCATCTGTTTGAGACCCTTGATCCTCTTCGTGAGATACTTTTGGGGTCTTTCTAATTGCTGCAGGTGTCGGGTAAGGTACATCCCAAAAGGGGCATTGTATTCTATGATGGGCCTGATGAGGGATGAATAAAGGGGCACGATTACCTCTCTTGATCTAGATGTGAAACCCTTCGTGATGAGGTGGGCTATGTAGAAGGTCTTTCTAACCACTTTGGAAATGTGGTTTACAAAGGAGAGATTGCTATCATCTTGGGTCCCCAGGTCCCTAATAACTTTCTCTGTGCTTAATGGGTTTCCGCCTATGTGGTAATTTGTGGGCACATTGTTTTTGCCAAAGGGTATAACTGTACATTTTTTGGCATTTAGCTTTAGACCATGGCGCTGGCACCAGTTATTTGTCTCTGTGAGACCTTTTTGAAGGATGTTTGTGCCAGCTGGAGAGTTGATTATGGCGCCCAGTTTGCAGTCGTCTGCGAACTTGGTGAGCCATAGTCCTCCCACGTTTGCCTGTACCTCGGAAAAGTATATACCGAACAAAAGTGGTCGCAGGACAGAACCCTGTGGGATGCCACTTATGACTGGTTTTGAGTCTGACATGGCTCCAGCAACTCTCACTCTGTGGGTTCTGTCTTTGAGCCAGTTTGCGACCCATCTTGTGACATAGGGGTTTATATTTAAGCTGGATAGCTTATCTATGATGCCCGAGTAGCTTATTGTGTCAAATGCCTTTGCAAGGTCCAGATAGGCTGTGTGGACTACCTTCCCTTCATCTATGGCTTTGGTGACTGTTTTGAAGAAGTCAACAAGGTTCAAAAGGCAGGATCTACCCCTGACAAAGCCGAACTGGGTAGGATCTAGTGTCTGTAGGTCCCCAATGTCTTTGTTTATGAGCTCCATGATGATCCTCTCCATAGCCTTGCAGACTAAGCTAGTCAGGCTTATGGGGCGATAGTTTCCAGGGTCCGTAGAGGCTCCACCTTTGTGGAGTGGGACTACTGTTGCTGTACGCCATTCTGTGGGCACATATCCTGTAGTGAGGCTGAGATTGTATAGCTGTTTTATTTGAGGGATTAGTTCCTCTTGGAGTTCATGTAGGACACAACCTGGGATGCCATCTGGTCCCATGGAAGCAGTGTTTTTTGCTTTGGAGAGAGCAGCCTTCACCTGAGCATCAGAGATGTTTGGGAGGCAGCCGTCTGCTGGGATAGATACTTGCTCTTTTGGGGGGGGGGGGGAGGTGGAGAAGTTTGCACTGAACCTGTCTGCCAGGATATTGGCGATGTCTGTGGGTTCAGTGTATTTTATGTCGTTTAGAACCAGCTCAGAACAAGTCTGGGAGTTGCATCCCAGGTTTCTAACATAACTGAAAAAAGCCTTATGATTGTCTTTGGTGTCCTGTGCAATTTTTCTCTCGAAGCTGGCCTTGGAGGATTTTATGAGGGATCGTAATTTTTTGATAGTACTGATCAGAGATGCCTTCCCTATTAGGGATTTTGCTCTATCATGTAGTAGCTTCCTCCTTCTGTTGTACAGTTTATTTATGGCAGGGTTCCACCAGACTGGACGCCTGCCTTTGGATGATTGGGTCTTGGTTTTGTTTGGGATAGCATGATCCATGCATTCCTGGAGATGTCCATAGAATATGTTTATATAGGATTCTGCAGTTTGGGCCATAGTTTCCACTGGCCCTGGGGCCTTGAAGGATTCCACTTCAGTTTTGAGAAGTGAGAAGTTCGCTTTTAAGAAGTTTTTAGACCATTCCTGGATTATAGACTCATATAATCTGATCATCATCATCAGCTATATATGATCAGCTGAATCATTCCTGGATTATAGACTGTTTACATATGTACAAGATCCATCACACATTACTTGATTTAACTTTGCAGATGTGTTTTTGATGTATAAATTATATAACCTAATACATTTTTGATATGGCTTTACACACTGATAAGATTAATTTGTACAATGTTGGATTCAAACCTATATATTAGAAACAAAAATATCTTTCCACATAGGTGATTTCTCATCCTTGAAACAGAAGAAGTGCATGTTGAACATGCTCATTAATTATACACACACACACACACACACACACACACACACACACACACACACACACACGCGCGCAGCAGACTAAGGGGTTAACCAAGTATGTGTGTGACCTAACAAGGCCCTGGTTTATACATTCATGTGTGTATGAGTATCATTGAGGTTTGAAGACCATCCAAGGACAGAGAAGACAATTATAATTACAGAAGGACAACATTCAGTATACCCTCTGTCACACATATAATTTGTATGAGCTCCACTGCTATACATACTTATTGTTATTTATAATTATGTTTGAATTTTTTGTATTTGTTTTCTTTTTTTTTTTTAGAATTAAGTGGACAAGCATTGATAAAGGTATGCTAGATTAGAACCCAGGCTCACTAGTATTGTAGCCCTACATGTACACCTGTGGCCACAGGAATGGTTAAGAAACAGATGCATATTTTCATATTCATTATTGTGTGTGTGTGTGTGTGTGTGTGTGTGTGTGTGTGTGTGTGTGTGTGTGTGTGTGTGTGTGTGTAAGTGTGTTAACCACCATGCAAATCCACTTAGCATGTTTGCACTGCACAAAACACAGAGGATACAATGTATCAATTTTGAAATTGTCTGCCGTCTGCTCCCTGCCTGCAGGTGTTCTAGACCTGAAGGTGCTGGGGAAGGTTGCTCAGTGCCATGCAAAGCCGCTTAGCAGGTTTGCACGATGGAAAGCAAAAGATGCAGCAATGTATCCTTTTTGAAATTCAGAATGTCTGCATCCTGTGTGCTTTGTGTGTGGGCCATTAGTCCAGGTTTGTGTGAAGGTGAGTGACACACAAATGTGACAAGTGAAGCTCACCTTGTTTTGTCCTTGTGAGAAGTGTTAATAGCTTTCATTCTTAAAAGGCAAGTGTGGGACTTGAACCGTAATCCCCAGACAGTATATACTGTGTGGTTCTTTACGTTTAGCAGATGTGCTGCACACATGATTCATGGGTGTACTTTATGTACTGTTTACCACAGAAGCACATTACATGACATTTATTGTATTTATCTATTTCACATGTTTATTTATCTGTTTCCCATGTTTATGATAAGCCACTCGCTGTGCAAATAGGGGTATTAAAAAAACAAACATATAAATAAATAAAGTAAACAAAATTACAAAATAAATGTTAGTACACATGAAGGATTTTTACACAAGTCTGGATTTGAACTCACACCAGTGAACATACAAAATACATTAAAGGTGTCTTATCCCACTTTGCCCCAGAAACAACTTTGCAGCAAGAATGAAACTCATTGTGTATACAAGCAAGTCTCATATCATCCACACTATTACCAAGACACATGTCACACGTCTGAGTTATTTGTTCATGTATTAATTCCAGATGTAGTGCAATGAATGATCACACAACCATTTACGATTATTGTTTGCAGAAATGCAGCTCGGTCTTATCTTTGTATGGTGTCCATTCATCTCTTATCTGTGGAATAATTTGAAGCATGCAGTCTGAAAGGCATTTTGTATCATTGTCTTTAAAATCTATGAGAATATTAAATGGCAATAATATACAATTTTCAACAAAGGCAGGAGAGTTTGGATATTACTGAACAGAAACTGAGAAATGTGTTCTGCTTACTTACATTTAAAACCTTGATACAATTACTTCAACACTTTTTAAGTGTAACCTGACTGACGCACCCATTGCAGA
This sequence comes from Protopterus annectens, assembly GCF_019279795.1. NCBI lineage: Eukaryota > Metazoa > Chordata > Ceratodontiformes > Protopteridae > Protopterus > Protopterus annectens. The sequence continues at coordinate 1,501,313,890 of NC_056745.1, forward strand.
TAAGGGAGTCTCCTTCTGCTGACCAGTAATCATTTGCAGTTGTAATCCATTAGCAACTAACACTGAGGGAGTGCCTGCACTATGTTTACATCTACTACATGGAGCCGAGTATTTGGGATTCAGCAATTCTAATGAGTTCACACTTCACTTGCATCTTCACCATGATCACAGGCCTGAATCTACATTATAAAAGCGTAACCATGTAGCTAGGGAACCCGGAGGTGAGGAGACTTGTGTATGTGTACAACACAGAAGATGATTAGTATTACTTTGGATTTATATGCACAGAAGACTTTTGATCTTGATAAGGTATGATTGCATTTTTCACATATATATTGGATTTGCTCACATGTAACTAGGGGGAAAAATACACACACACACACACACACACACACACACACACACACACACACACACACACATGCACACACTCACATATATATAATATATTCTATGGAAATTGTATGTCAAAAGTCTGTCCTTAAAATTATGTTTTGTAAAAAAATTGTTCTCTTGGAGCTTTTCTCCCCAGACTTCCACTGAAAATGGACTTGTAATCCAGTTGGACTCTCCCGGTCAACAAATGTAAAATATATATATATATATATATATATATATATATATATATATATATATATATATATGTGTGTGTGTGTGTGTATGTGTGTGCATTAGCAAATATAAATTTTATCTGTATGTCCATCCTTCACCTGATTGTACACTCAATATATGTGTGTTTGGGCCATCATGAAGGTGCAGGCACATTCCAATTAGGCCTCTAATGAAATGCTTAGGGTTGCAGGCTGACATGCAGGACTGCCTCCACCATGTTGCCAATTAAATGGATCTGATGAATGACACATTGGGATGGGTGGTGTCTATGATGGAACATCTGGAAGATGGATGACATGTGGACATAAGTCAGCCACATTATCTGATGTTAACCAATGTGGCTGTTTCTAATCACACTCCCATAGTGGCACTACTTCCACTGCTCTGTCAGTGGTTGAGGTGTCCACACCAAGATGTGCCAGGCCATGGGGTCATGGTCCTGTGTGTACTTATAGGCTCATATGTTTATAGGAGGTTACTAGGCTAATAGCCCTAGGGCCTTTACAAGCCTAGCCATGGAATACCCATGTTTCCTAACTAACCATTGTTAAATGGTTCCATAACCGAACATTGTTAGATGGTTTGATTGTTTGCAGAGTGAATCGATGATCAGCACCAGCTGCGCCTGTCTACGGGGGACATAGATGCTACCCCAGGGGGGAATTTATGGTCTACCACCCAGTTGTCAAGGTTGTGCTTAAATAGGGTCATTGAGGAGCTCTGCTTAATGTGAATTCAGAGTTTATTCCAGAGTAGCAGCAGTCCCTCTGGGAGACATATCTATCACTCCAGCATGTTTTGTTTAAGTCACAAATAGAGTGATTCTTGTCCCATTTGATTTTTGGATGTGCACCATTTCCATTAGGGCAGGATCAGAAGAGAGCTCATTTGGCAGACATCAGTCACTTTCAGGTAGCAGCACTGCATCTGACCATGGGCATGGATGTGCCAGTGCAACTCCTGGCAGAGCCAGTTCTCTGGATCGGGGATGATGAGTGTGAACTGTCACCTCTACCATGCATGACTCACACCTGTCTGACATACCAGAAAAAACAAGCACAGAGCTTGGCTGTGTTCTTGTAGAGACTCACAAACACATTTCACCTTGAGTGACCAAGTGACCATACAGACACACACACGTAACAGTTATATGGTCAGTTGTGAGGCATACAGCTTATTCTGTCTCATTGGCCATTTGATACTTTATCCAAATGTCTGCCTGTTTCTCTTACTTACTAACACGTACTCACTACCTTTTGTGTTATCCTAGGCCTCCTGCCCCCCACCCCCCACAACACCCTATGTCATATCCTTGTTTTATGTCTTTTGGATTCAGGGATACATAGTTCTTTTTAGCACATTGGCAATCAGCCTTCCAGGAGATAATGCCAGTAAAAAAGGAACAGACCTTATATACCAATATCAATTAAATTGTAAAACAATTAATCAATAAAATTAAATATTACTGCATCACAAAAGATATTTTCAGTTGCATTCTTGGTTTAAGCCAGCAGGTGTCATAATGTAATAGCTAACATCAAACAATCTCCTAGATTGTAATTTTTTTATATCTAAAAAAAAAAAAAAATACACTTGCAATTTTCTTTTCTTTTCTTGAATGTATAACCTACATTTTTGTAACCTTTCTTTTTTGCTGTTATATTTTGTACCGAATCTCCAACATTTTGTAACCTATTTGTATTTGTAACCAACTTTCTGTATTGCACATGGAGCTTTTCTCCCCGGGCCTTAACTGAAAATGGACACTTCTTGGCCCAGTGGACTTCCCCGGTAATCACACTAGAAATAAATAAATAAATAAAGGTCATACTTTAGAATAAAAACAGTTTCTTTACATAGCAACTTATTCTTCAGACAAATAACATTAGCAGCTTTTATTTGTTCCAAAATGTAACCCCTTAACTCTGTGTAAACCCCCTCATGCACAGAATTAAAGTGACAAGCAAAGGACTTTCTTCTTTCTTATTTTTAATATCTCGAATGTGTTCGTGCAACCTAACTCTAAAAGACCTCTTACTTTCACCAATGTAAAAAAGATTGCAGGAACACTTGAGTGCATACATTACACCCATTGTATTGCACGTATGTTCTGCTACTGGCCTAAATTTATGACCATTAATTCTCTCAAAAAACAACTAATATATGCACAAATAGAACAACCCCCACATGCCCAGGTGCCCAACCTACTCATGGTATTGCTAGGACTAACACTAGGTGTAGAAAATGTTGCATATACTAAAATGTCCTTCAAGCTACTTCCCCTTCTAAAGGAGATCAAAGGAACATGCCATAAATTAGTAACCTTATGTCTTCCTTTCACAAGAAAAGGTCAGTAATATTTTATGCTATCTATTATGTCATTAGACAGTACCTTGTAAGATGTAACAAAATACACGTTCCTACTTCCATCAGCACTATGAGCAGTGGGACATGTTATTATTACACCTTATTATACGTGTCTCATTTTTTTCTTTCAAACATAATCTTTCTAGGGATTTTTAATAATATCTATACTATATCCTCTTTGTTTGAATATTCTACAAGTGTTGAAACTTTCCTTCTCCAAAACCTCTGGTTTACTACATAGTCTGCTAATTCTTAGCAATTCTCCATAAACTACTGGTCCAACCCACAAAGCTAATAACTCTGCTGGTGAATCCCTGTTTGCCAACTTCGTTGGCAAAACCTGGAATTCATTGCCAAACTATATAACCCTACAATCCTCCAAAAGTCTCTTCAAAAAAATCCTCAAACAGTATCTCAAAGTGAATTGGCTATGCCCATGTACCAACCCTGATTAAGTTATAAACTAAAAGCATATTCTATAATTATCATAATTTGTAACTATGTCACCAAGCTCTGCTTCCAATCTGATGTCTCTTACTTTTAACTGTGTCTGTCCATGAGAATTGTGAGTCCCTACTAGGGAACACTACTAAGCCATTGCATATAATCACTTTGTTTTTATAATTGTTTGCAAACTTCTGTGTAATCTATGTAAGTTTGTCTATGTGGAGCTTTTCTCCTCGGGCCTCCGCTGAAAATGGACATGTATCCAGTCAGACTATCCCGGTAAACAAATGTAAAATAAATAAAATAAATATGGGAGAGAACTAAGGACATGAGCAGGATGACAACTATGCCCATCCAAAAACTGGCCTCCATCGCCAAATTCCTATGTATACTTGTACTTATTTTCCCACTCATCTGACTCTCCAGGATCAAATCCAAAAAAATAACAGAGTTACCACTCTGTATCCCTTCAAAACTGAAAGCCAAACTGATTTGTATTTAATAAATTAACAAAATCCTGTACAAAGATTTACCACCCTTACACAGAAAAATTAAATCATCTATAAACCTATAATACTGAACAACATATTGTCTAAAAAAATCTAATCTATACAAAAAAACTATCTCAAAATAACCCATAACCAGGTTTGCGTACATGGGAGCAAAAGGAGCTCCCATGGCTGTACCTTGAATTTGTTGGTAAATCACCTGGTTAAACTAAAACAAATATTAACTAAACTAAAATAAATAAGCTCAATAATGTAACATGAAACTGGACTATCACCCAGGGTGAGGCACTACAGATTTTGTGATTTCATTAAAAGAAATATTCTTTTACTGGTTTTGGTCGTTTTGTTCTACTGTTTCTTCGTGGTGCTCGGTGATTTTGGATACATAATTCTTTTGTCTGAGGCTCAGGGTGCAGGCTAACTTAGCAATTAGGATATTTGTGTTTGTGATGCTGTTTTGCAAATTGTGCTACTTTCTTACAGGTTTTATACTATGCACATCTACCTCAATCTCTTAGACCAACAAAGCTGGACCAGGCTATAAATACAAGTGTGACAAAGGCCCAACAAGGGCGAGAGTTTTTAAAGATTGTGGTCTTACAAACTTAGACAGTTGATAGAATAACAGATTTTGCATTACTATTTTTATATTTTTCTGAAGGATATGAAGTCTGAAACTGAAATGTGTGTCATTATTTTCTAACTTCACTCTTTAATGATTTGCCAGTACAAAAGTATGAGGCTAAACTGTGGACATTCAGTGAAAATCTATACATTTTAGACATATGAATGTGTGAATCTTTGACACATGAGGCCTATTAGTTGACAGAGGACACGTATTCACATAAGTCACTGCTGTCACATCTTTATGTAATTGGTGTAAAAATCACCCACCTTATACTAACCTACATTACCAAGTAACAGCATGCAAGGGTATGCCATTCCTTTGTATTCTTAGACATTTATTTTCCTATTCCAGTTTCAACACTTACCTTAGAAATCCAGGAGATGCAAGAGTTTTAGTTCAGTGCTGACTCTAATCCTAGCAGTAGACAGCCATGATATGAGTAAGTAAAGGTTGTGAGTGTTGCCTGGCATCAATGTTACTACATATATGTGAGAAGGATGAAGGTTTTAGCCCATTAGGTGGTCAGCATGTGTTCTATCCATTGCCTTTTGGCCAGTGCAAGGGCATATTATGCACATCTACATTTGCTTAATCCTACAGGGGCTGCTGGTTCTCCCTCTGAATCCTCACCTGCATGTGGCTGTGGTGACCTTGGCAGTGGTGAAGGTATGTGTGGCCCTTCCCCTTGCTGTTTCTGCTGAAGCTGTTTTCTCAGGATAATATTGTGAAGCATGGCACAGATGGCGAATATTTCTGCCCCTATATCACTAGATGGGTTGCAAACTGGCTCACAGATAGAACCCACAGTGTGAAAGCAGGTGACTCCAAGTCAGACTGCCGACCAGTCATGAGTGGAGTCCCACAAGGTTTGGTCCTGGGTCCTCTCCTGTTTAGTATCTACTTCTCTGAAGTCCAGGCCAACACGAAGGGCCTCTGTCTGACAAAGTTCGCAGATTATCGCAAGTTGGGAGATATTATTAACTCCACAAGTGATGCTAACATCCTACAGAAAGGCCTCAATGAGACCAACGACTGGTGTCAGAACCATGGCCTTAAGTTCAATGCCCAAAAATATGTCTTCATCCCCTTTGGGAAAAACCCAGTTCCCTTGAATTACCACAATGATGGTAGTCCACTGAACACAGAAGGCATTATAAGAGATCTGGGAACACAGGTTGACAGCAACCTCTCTTTTGACCACCACATTGCCACTGTGGTCAGAAAGTCCTTCTATGTGGCACATCTCATTACTAAGGGTTTTGCATCCAGGAAGAAAGAGGTCATTGTTTCCCTCTACTCTTCCCTCATTAGGCCAATCATCGAGTACAATACCCCATTTGGCATGTACCTCACTAGACACCTGCAACAACTGGAGAGGCTGCAAAAGTACCTCACAAAGAGAATCCTAGGCCTTAAACACTTGTCCTATATGGACAGACTAAAAACAAACTCCAACTATTCTCTGTCTCATATACCTACTTAGAGGTGATCTCTGCTTGACTTACAAAGCCATGTCTGACCCAGCTCTGTTAGAAATGCTACATCTAAAGAAATCACAATCCCTCTGCACCGCATGCTCCAGAGACCTCAACCTCACTACCACAATCAACAGAATATGCTGGAGGGACATGTTCATAACCCAGGGACTGCCCATGCTATGGAATAGACTTCCAATACAAGTCAAGCAGAGCACTTCACTGGCCCTCTTCAAGAGCAATCTTGATGAGTGGATGGGAAATAGAAAATTCACCCCGGGGATCACTTCAGTGGCTCTACTCGACAGAGGCACTAGGAACGATGGTTGGGTGGCATGATGCCAGGTTAATCATATGGGCTAGGCTTGTAAAGGCTCCACAGCCATTAGCCTAGTACACACCTATGAACACGTATTGGGATTATACTGCAGGACTCCCCCAGATGTAGTTAGGCACCAGAACCATGACTTCAGGAGCCCAAACGCACACTCTATAATATTTCTTGCTTGAGTGTGTGCCTCATTATAGTGTTCTTCAGTTGCTGTGCATGCATTTTTGATGGGCGTCATCAGCCATGGTTCCAATGCATAACCTGCATCCCCCATAAATGACCCTGTGAGATATCCTCCCTAGTAAACAGCTCATACAGTTGAGAGTTGTGCCAGATATGTGAGTCATGGTAACTGTCTGGGTTGCCAGCACACACATTCTGAATTATTCCCTTAGTATTACACATGATCTGGCAGGTAATGGAGTAATAGTCCTTTCTATTTATGTACACCCTTCCCTGTTCCCCAGTTGGTGCTTTGATTTCTGCATGTGTACAGTCTATGGCACACAAGACTTCAGGGTAGTGTGCTACAGGGTAGTACTCCTACACAGTTCTGTCTTTGTCCTCAGGTTTATGGGGAAAATATATGTACTCACTTGCATGTTGTACAAAGCATTCAGGAATTGATGGAGAATCCTGGATCATGATGATGCCTGTGACACCCCCAGCATGTCCCCTGTTGGTCTCTGGAAGGTTCCTATAGCTAAAATTCTAAATGTTACACATACCTTAGTCTCCATTGGGATTGGTTCCCCCTTGATTTGCTTTTGCTCTCAGTTGAGGATGACAGAAGTTGCAAGAGTTCAGTGTGTCTCTAGCCACCCTGTAGTGCTATAGAGTTTGTGAAAAGTTAAACGGGGTCTAAACACTTTTCTCCTTCTTGGCCATGGTCTATTAGCAGCAGCAGCATAGACATGGGCCTGTTGCGCATACCCATGAATAAGAGCAACAGCAGCCCCTAACGTTCTTTCCATGTAGCCTAGTTTCTATGGCTGTATTCCAATAGGTTGTAACATTGTTTCCACGTAGTGTACCTTTTGTGGCTGTATTCCAATAGGTTGTAACATTGTTTCCATGTTGTGTACCTTCTATGGCTGTATTCCAATAGGTTGTAACATTGTTTCCATGTAGTGTACCTTCTGTGGCTGTATTCCAATAGGTATTGGAGTTTACAGGGAAAACGAGCACTGCATTTATATGGTTGCTTTATAGCTTGTTGAATAGCGCCTCCATCTTGGATTGGTTGATTAGCATACAGTTCAGCTGCTTATGCTGTGATTAGCATGCCACGATGTTTACCATGTTTGCGTGGCCCTATATGGTGTGTAGATCTGCTTACTGAATACAAAATGGTGCACTATAGTGTGCACATAGTGTCATGACGTGCACATGGTTTTAACAGACCATGTAGGCTTTAGCTAATCTGCACCTCTATGTTTTTGAATTGTAAAAGAGTAAAAAAGTTATGGGGAAAACTATGTAAAGAAGTGGATGAAATAAACATGGATATGATTAAATCTATATTTTACATGAATAGAAGTAAAGAATATGTTAAAGCAATAGATAAAAATAGATAAAATGTTATTTTATGCTACATGGGTTATATGGAATGAAAGAATAAAGAAAATTAAGTTTATTAGTAAGTGGATTTTAGCAACAGTATTAAATAAAATCAGATGGTGGTTATGGAAAAAGGAGTAGGGGTCTAACAAGGATGAAAATTCATTATGATTGTGTAAACAGATTTGTATCATCATCATCTTCTTTCGGCTGTTCCTGTTAGGGGTCGCCACAGCGGATCACCTGTTTCCATTTCTTCCTGTCCTCTGCATCTTGCTCTGTCACACCAACCACCTGCATGTCCTCTCTCACCACATCCATAAACCTTATCTTAGGCATTCCTCTTTTCCTGTAACCTGGTAGCTTCATCCTTAGCATATTTTTCCCAATATACTCAGCATCCCTCCTCAGCACATGTCCAAACCAACGTAATCTTGCCTCTCTGGCTTTGTCTCCAAACCTTCCAACCTGGGTTGACCCTCTAATATACTTATTCTTAATCCTGTCCACCCTCATCACACCCAGTGCAAATCTTGAGATCTTTAACTCTGCCACATTCAGCTCAAACTCCTGCCTTTTTGTCAATGCCACTGTCTCCAACTAATATAACATAGCTGGTCTCACTACCCTCTTGTAGACCTTCCTTTCACTCTTACTGGTACTCATCTGTCACAAATCACTCCTGACACTCATCTCCACCCACTCCATCCTGCCTGTACTCGCTTCTTCACCTCTCTTCCACACTCACCATTACTCTGAACTATTGATCCCAAGTATTTAAACTCATCCACCTTTCCCACCTCTACTCCCTGCATCCTCACCATTCCTCTATCCTCCTTCTTATTCACACACATATATTCTGTCTTAGTCCTGCTGAACTTCATTACTCTTCTCTCTAGAGCATATCTCCATCTCTCTAGGGTCTCCTCCACCTGTTCCCTACTCTCACTACAGATAACAATGTCATCTGCAAACATCATAGTCCACGAGGACTCCTGTCTGATCTTGTCTGTCAACCTGTCCATCACCATTGCAAATAAGAAAGGGCTCAGAGCTGATCCTTGATATAATCCCACCTCCACCTTATACGCATCTGTCACTCCCACCGCAGACCTCACCGCTGTCACACTACCCTCGTACATATCCTGTACCACTCTTACATACTTCTATGACACTCCCGACTTCCTCCTACAATACCACAACTTCTCTCTAGGCACCCTGTCATATGCTTTCTCTAAGTCTACAAAAACGCAATGCAACTCCTTCTGACCTTCTCTGTACTTCTCCATCAACACTCTCAGAGCAAACATCACATCTGTAGTGCTCTTTCCCGGCATGAAACCATACTGCTGATCCCTAATCATCATGTCCCTTCTTAACCTAGCTTCCATAACTCTTTCCCATAATTTCATGCTATGACTCATCAATTTAATCCCTCTGTAGTTACTACAGCTCTGCACATCACCCTTATTCTTAAAAATCGATACCAAAACACTTTTTCTCCATTCCTCAGGCATCCTCTCACTTTCCAAAATTTCATTAAACAATCTGGTTAAAAACTCCACTGCCATTTCACCTAAACACCTCCATACTTCCACAGGTATGTCATCTGGGCCAACAGCCTTTCCATTCTTCATTCTCTTCATAGCTATCCTTACTTCCTCCTTGCTAATCCATTGTACTTCATGATTCACTATCCCCACATCATCCAACCTTCTCTCCCTTTCATTCTCTTCATTCATCAACCCCACAAAGTACTCTTTCCATCTCCTCAACACACTCTCCTCACTTGTGAATATGTTTCCCTCATTATCCTTTATCACCTTTACCTGCTGCACATTTTTCCTAGCTCGGTCCCTCTGTCTAGCTAATCGGTACAGGTCCTTTTCTCCCTCCTTAGTGTCCAACCTTTCATACAACTCTTCATATGCCTTATCCTTAGCCTTTGCCACCTCTCTCTTTGCCATGCACCTCATCTCCTTATACTCCTGTCTACTTTCTTCATTTCTCTGACAATCCCACTTCTTTGCTAACCTTTTCTCTGTATAGTCTCCTGTACTTCCTCATTCCACCACCATGTCTCCTTGTCATCCTTCCTCTGCCAGATGTCATACCAAGCACCTTTCTAGCTGTCTCCCTTGCTAGCTGTGCTGTAGTTACCCAGCTATTTGGTAGCTCTTTACTGCCACCCAGTGTCTGTCTTAACTCATTCCTGAACCCTACCTCACAATTACCCTTTTTCAGTTTCCACCATTTGATCCTTGGTGCTGCCCTCACACTCCTCCTCCACTTCTTGATCACCAACGTTATCCTACAAACCACCATCCTATGCTGCCTAACTACACTTTCCCCAGTCACCACTTTACAGTCTCCAATCTCCTTCAAACTGGCCTATCTATGTATTTGTAAATACAATTTATTTTGCATATACAAAAAGGACCCCTACTCTTTTCAATAGGTGTCATGAGATCTTTGACATCCACCTGAGAAATCACTAACTCAGGCAGATGGAACTTCAGTTTTGTGCCTCATCTGAAGGGTGACATACCCCCCCCCCCCATGCAGCACTGCAATGTCAGCAATCCTATCATCTGAAGTGGGAATGAAATCAACAGCCTTCATGTATTCCAGCTCTAAAGGTGAATTTGCTACCTGTTACTTCACTGACACTGCAACAATTTTTGTAAATTCACTTCTAAAATTCAAAAGTCTTTGTTTGATAACTTACTAAACACAGTTAATATTTCACAAAACCAAGTTAATCTCAGTGAATGTGGTATGATAGTAAATAGCGCTACTGTATCAATAATCACTAACCAAACTTCTTGTTAAAATATACTTGAGAAATTTTTCAAAAATGCTACGAATCCTTCAAAACATGTGTTGCCTTTTCACAATTTGTTTTCCCATTGTTGATTGCTAGGACCATAAATAGTACAAGGGGTTCTGTTTTAAAACCCACTGCAGCCATAACAGTCAGCAGGTAATGGATCATGTGAGCACTTTTTATTTTTATGCGTATACTGGCTTTCTGAGTTGTATTAGATTCTGATGAAGTCTCTTGTACATGTTAATAGACAAAAGCACTAAATTTATATTTAGTAATTTTAGATGTGATTCTACATGGTTTTAACATTATTATTTTAAAGCTATGCATTCTTTGATCTGTAAAAAAAAATAGTATTATTTTCCAATCTAAGGTCACCACTTACAAAAACTTATCACAAAAGCTCATGTGTATTTTTCTTGAGTTCATTCTCTTGTGGACAAAATTACCAGTTCACCCATGCTGTCCTGTTTAGACCTTTTCTGTTACACATAGATAGTTTATGTCTATCGTAGGCTACCCCAGGCCTTGTTCTTTAAAGCTTACGTTACTGACAAAGGCAGACATTTGCATTGTTTTCATAGGTGTGTACTAGGCTAATGACCCTGGAGCCTTTACAAGCCTAGCCCCAAAAAATTGCCCAGGCACTGTTCCACCCGATGTTAGTTCACAGTGCCCCTATCCAATAGGGCAACTGGAATTATCCCTGGAGTGAACCTTCTGTTACCCATCCACTCATCAAGATTTCTCTTGAAGAGGGCCAGTGAGGTGCTTTGCTTGACATGAATGGGAAGCTTATTCCAGAGTATGTGCAGTGTTTGGGAGGAGAACCTGTCCCTCCAGCATGTTCTGTTAATCGTGGTAATGAGATTGTGATCTCTGGAGCATGTGGCATGGGGGGATTGGGATTTCTTTAGGTGCAGCATTTCAAGTAGGGCTGGGTCAGACATGGCTTTATAAGTCAAGCAGAGATCACCTCTAAGTAGATGATAAGAGACTGAGAACAGCTGAATTTTCTTGAGTCTGTCCATGTAGGACATGTGTTAAAGGCCTAGGATCCTTTTTGTGAGGTACTTTTGTGGCCTCTCCAACTATTGTAGGTGTCTGATCAGATACATGCCAAAGAGGGCATTATATTAGATGATTGGTCTAATGAGGGATGAGTAGAGAGGGATGATGACCTATTTTTTCCTGTATGTGAAACCTTTGGTTATAAGATGTGCCACTTAGAAGGACTTTCTGACCACAGTGGCAATGTGGTGGTCAAAGGTGAGGTGGCTGTTGACCTGGGTGCCCACATCTCTTGTGGCCCCTTCAGTGTTCAGTGGGCTCCCATCAACATGGTAATTCACGGGAACTGAGTTTTTTCCAAAGGGGATGATAACGCATTTTTTGGTGTTAAGCTTCAGGCCATGGTTCTGACACCAGTCATTGGTCTCAGAGAGGCCCTTTTGTAGGATGTCTGCATCACTTGGGGAGTTGATAATGACTCCTTGATTGCAGTCATCAGTGAACTTGGTCAGCCAAAGTCCTTCTGTGTTAGCCTGGACTTCTGAGAAGTAGATGCCAAATGGAAGAGAGCCCAGAGCTGAGCCCTGTGGGACTCCACTCATGACTGGTCAATGGTCTGACTTGGAATCTGCAACTTGCACTCTGTGGGTCCTGTCTCTGAGCCAGTTTGCAACTCGCCTAGTGATGTAAGGATCGATGCCTAGTTTGGCGAGTTTATCAATGATACCTGAGTGAGGAGTAGTATCAAAGGCCTTGGCGAGGTCGAGGTAGGCTGCATGCACTGCCTTACCCTCATCCACAGCCTTGGTGACTGCCTCAAAGAAGTCAACCAGGTTCAGCAGGCAGGATCTCCCCTTGACAAAGCCAAACTATGTGGGTCAAGAGTTTGGAGATTGCCTATATCTTTGTTAAGCAGGTACATGATGATGCGCTCCATAGCTTTGCATACCAGACTTGTCAGGCTAATCGTGCAATAGTTCTCAGGGTCTTTAAGGAGCTGGATGACTGTAGCAGTGTGCCATTTGTTAGGGACAGAGCCTGAGGTAAGGCTGTGATTGAACAGGGCACACAGATGTGGTGCCGGTTTGTTTTGTAGCTCATGTAGGATGCAGCCAGGGACATTATCAGGTCCCATGGACACTGTATTCTTGGCTTTGGACAATGCAGCTTTTACCTGTGCCACAGAAATGGTGGGTTCCAGGCTTTCATCTGGTATTATGATAAGGCCCTGGGGGGGTGAAGTTGGCACTGAATCTGTCAGCCAGTATGTTGGCTATATTTGTTGGCTAAGTATAGGAGGTGCCATTGTGCAATAACTCAGAGCAAATCTGGGTATTGCCTTTGAGGTTTTTGATATAGCTATAGAAGGCTTTGTGGTTTTTTGGTGTCAGCTGCAATTCTGCCTTCATAGCTGGCTTTAGAGGATTTGATAAGGGAACTCACCTTTTTTATGAGACTGATAAGGGAGGTTTCACAGTCTTGTGACTTCATTTTTTTCTGCAACAGCTGCTTCCTTCTGTTGTAGAGTTTGTTGATGGCTGGGGACCACCAGATTGGCTTCCTTTTTTTGGAGGAGAACGTCTTAGTTCAATTTGGAATGGCATGGTCCATGCATTTGTGTACATGCTTGTACAGTGCATTGGTCTATGATTCGGCAGTCATGCAGCTATTTTCCATTGGCATGGGTGCCGAGAAGTTAGCCACTTATGTTTTTAGGAGTCCAAAGTTGGCTTTAGAGAAGTTTTTCAGGGTGGTCACCTTAGCAGGGGGGTGTAGGTGAGATGGAGATTTCCATAGTGATCAGTCTGTGGTCATATTTAACCAGGGATGCATTGACTATAGGTGTGGAGCAACAGTCTCCCATGTTGGTGATAACCAGGTCGAGGATATTTCTTCCTCTAGTGGGGGGGGGGGCAGAATGAGCTGGTCTAGTGCATTGGAATCAATAAATTCCAGAAAGAAATTCATTCCTTTCTGGAATTACAAGGAATTCATGTAAATGTGTAATGCAGTTTGAAATTCCTCACAACTTTGTCCACTATTCTGACCTTTGTCCAGTTATATAAAGAGTGCACTTCCCAAAAATGACTTATGTTCTTTATTTTTCCTTAGAGAGTTAAGTAGGCCCCAGACTCGCATTTAGTTTTGTCATATCAGAAATTTAATTATTTTAGTCTTTGTTTTTAGTTCTGCAATTGAGTTGAAACTAACTATGGCTATACCAAATTCAGTATTTCTACTTAGGTTGGCTCCATGCTGTAGAGAAATAGAGCCTTGATTATGACACATGTGCTGAAAGGGCAAAATGGGTTGTGAGAGGATTGTTAGGGTGGGAAGGGAGGGGCACATGTCTAGCAATGGATGATTTCTTTGAGCTCTTTGGTGGAAACTGGGGCTCAGTGGGGGTCTTTGTTTCAAGGAGGAGCAGTGCACCAATGGGCTTATATCACTCAAAGAAGCAAGTGGCAGTCCCAGTCAATGACCATGCATACTAAACCTCATTGATGCCTTCTGGACATACTGCAGGACCAGCAACTTAGGGATAATCTAGCAAACCACTAATTGTACTGCAGGTGATGGGGATACCACTCCTGGTACTCAACTCTTGCCCTAAAGGGAATGAACAAGCCATATATTTCTCACCTCATGTGGTATGAATGGGTCAGTGAGAACATTGAGGAGGAGACATGATGGGAAGTGTAGTTGATATTCTTAGCTGCATTACCTCATCTTTCAGTATCTTGTTCTGATAAGTTGTCAGTTATATCTTGTAGTCATGCCATCCTGTATCCATCCATCCATCCTCAACCCCTTTTTCCCATTTTGCACATGGAGTCGGGGTGTTACTTCAACAGTGACAATCATCTTGAGCCAAGGTTTACACCACTGGGTGGTTAGCCCTGCCATGGTCATGCCTTCTTATATATTCCTCAGCATTGAAATTTCTTTTTCTTGATGTTTTACAATTCTATTGATAGCTGACGTCATATACAAATAACCATCACACAACTCTGGATGATGCACAATCTACCTATGAACAGTTAGTTTGCACATAAGGGTGATACCTGAGGTGATGAATTTCACCAGAAGTGGGAGAAATCTGTATCACCTATTGCTTGGAAAGTTATTATCAGTTTTAAAAACAGCAGTCATCTTAAAAAGATATTGCTTACCTTTTTTTAAAATAATTCCATAGTATAATTGTTGTTTTCTTGTGGGATGTTTCCATGAAAATTAGAATGGAAGACATTCCTTCTACAGACTGTATATGTACCTGTCATGAACGCACATACAGTGACTTGAAGAACTACAGTTGTTGCCAATAACAGCACCACACTAAATGAATATTCACAGCATAGATGGATACATAGATATGGGCCACGGTGGTGCAGCGGGTAGCATTGCCACCTCACAGCAAGTGGTTCTCTGGTTCAATCCTCGGCTGGGGTGCCTTCTGTGCAGAGTCTGCATGTCCTCCCTGTGGTTGTGTTGGTTTCCTCTGGGTGCTCCAGTTTCCTCCGACATCCCAAAGACATGCTGGATGTGAATTTGAAACTCTAAATATGCCCTAGGTGTGAGTGCGTGCATGTGTGTGCCTTCTGTGAAAGGTTGGGTGCTGGGCTGGCAACTCGACACCGTAAAACACCACTGCCAATCATGAGTGGACAGATGATCTGCTGTGGTGACCCCTAACTGGGAAAAGCCAGAAGAAGATGGATACGTAGATAGTCAAGTGCTGTTAAAGTTAACATCTGTTTAGTTACATTACTGGGGTTGGAGAATATTTCATTTCCCTGGTATTGCATGATCTCTGAGTTAGAAAATAAAACTAACAGGGTTTATGGGGGGCTTGCCCTTACCCAAACAATGTTTTAACTTGAATGTTTAAAGATTATCTCTTGGGGCATGCATAGTGACAAATCAATGTGTTTTTTTCTAATCTTTTGATGTCAACATGTCAACATTTGGCAGTTTTGATAATCTTTAGCATACTTTTCTCTCTTTCTCTCCATATATCTATCTATATTTCTATCTATCTATATCTATATCTATCTATCTATATATATATATATATATATATATATATATATATATATATATATGAGTCTACTGCACTTGACGGAAAGCTCACTAGACTGAAACTCATTTCATTGAAAGGTATATGCCCCTTTCCCCATCGTAGTGCAATCCTGGAGTTAGTATATTTAGTAAGGGGGTGTGGAGGGCATATCCCCTCACATTGGGGGGTTGTGAGGGGCATAGCCTCCCAAATAGTTTGGGTATATATTGTGTTCTAAAAAGAGTTATTCATTATAGTTGTAAAGTATTCATGTATATGGTTTAAAATGTATAAAATGGGTGGATGCCAATATGTTGTACCCCCGGATCTGTTTATATATATCCTTGTTCACCAGCACTGACTCACTATCACTGGTGTCTTTTCTTTTCTCCATGGTTGTGTTTTTTTATTTATTGTGATTCAATTAAATGAGTTTTCATACAGTTGTGTACACTGATTTATTCTTCAGTCAAATGAACACTTGAGCAGATGACATAGATCCATCTCTCTCTCTCTCTCTCTCTCTAACTCTCAATATATCTATATCTATATCTATATATATATATCTATATATATCTATATATATATATATATATATATATATATATATATATATATATATATATATATATATATATATATATACATACAGTGGATATAAAAAATGTACACACCCGGTTTTTGTGATATAAAAAAATGAGACCACAATAAATTATTTCTAAACTTTTCCCACCTTTAATGTGACCTATAACTATACAATTCAATTGAAAAACAAACAAATCTGTTAGGGGAATAAATATAAAAAATAAAAAATGTGCAATAAGCTGGTTGTATAAGTGTGCACACCCTTAAACTAACATTTTCTTGAAGCACCTTTTGATTTAATTACAGCATTCAGTCTACTTGGGTACACACCTGCCATCAATTAAAGAGACTGATTAACCCCAAATAACGTTCAGCTGACCTAGTAGGATTTTCCTGACATTTACTCAGCTGCCTGCTACAGCAAAAGCCATGGTTTTCAGAGAGCTTACAAAGCTTCAAAGGGATTTCATTGTTGAAAGGTATCAGCCAGGAGAAGGGTACAAAAAAACTCCACAGCATTGTATATACCATGGAACACAGTGAAGACAGTCATCAAAAAGTAGAGAAAATATGGGGCAACAGTGATGTTGCAAAGAACTGGATGTCCCTCCAAAACTGATGAAAAGACAAGATGAAAACTGGTCAGGTAGGCTGCCAAGAGACCTACATCAACACTGAAGGAGCCACAGGAATTTCTGGCAAGTATTGGTTGTGTACTACATGTGACAATAATCTCCCTTATTCTCCATATGTCTGGGTATAGGGTAGGGTTGCAAGATGGAAGCCTTTTCTTACACAGAAAAACATCCAGGCCCAGCTAAAATTTGCAAAACAATACATCAAGTTTCCCAAAAGCATGTGGGAATATGTGTTATGGTCTGGTGAGACCAAGATTGAACTTTTTGGCCACAATTCCAAAAGGTGCGTTTGGTGCAAAAACAACACTTTGCATCATCAAAAGAACACCATCCCCACGGTGAAGCATTGTGGTGGCAGTATCATGCTTTGGGGTTGCTTTTCTTCAGCTGGAACTGGGACTTTAGTCAATGTAGAGGGAATTATGAACAGTTCCAAATACCAGTCACTTTTGGCCCAAAATCTTCATGCATCTGCTAGAAAGCTGAACATGAAGAGGAATGTCACCTTTCTACATGACAAAGACCCCAAGCGTACATCCAAATCAACAAAAGAATGGCTTCTCAATAAGAAAATTTAAGTTTTGGAATGGCCCAGCTGGAGCCTAGACCTAAATCCAATAGAAAATCTGTGGGGTGACCTGAAGAGGGCTGTGCACAAGAGATGCCTTGGAATCTGACAGATTTGGAGTGTTTTTTCAAAGAAAGTGGGCAAATGTTGCCAAGTCAAGATGTGCCATGCTGACAGACTCCTATCCAAGAAGACTGAATGCCATAATTAAATCAAAAGGTGCTTCGACATAGTGTTAGTTTAAAGGTGTGCACACTTATGCAACCAGCTTATTGTACATTTTTTTTTTTTTATATTTTTCCCCTAACAGATTTGTTTGATTTTCAATTGAATTATATAGGCTATAGGTCACATTAAAGGTGGGAAAAGTTTTGAAATGATTTATTGTTGTCTCATTTTCTTATATCACAAAAACCTGGTATTTTAACAGGGGTGTGTACACTTTTTATATCCACTGTGTATATATATATATATATATATATATATATATATATATATATATATATATATATATATATATATATATATATATATATGAGTCTACATCAGTAGACCGACTTACCTGAAAACCAAAGCCCAGATACTCGAGACGAAAGTACCGAACAGGCCAAGATACCGCATGGCAAAACAGAGGAAGTTTACCATGGGAAAAGAGTTATTTGTCCAACATGGTGAGTTTTGCCCTTTTCCATACTCTAATGCGATCTCAGAGTTGCTATATTTAAGTAAGGGGGGTGTGGGGGATGAAGCCCCCCACATGGGGGGTGTGGTGGGTGAAGACCTCCAGTTGGGTGTGTTGAATTTAGTGTGGTTTGTTTTTATGATGGTTTTGGACAACTTACTATTTTCCCATTGTGAATTTCTGATGTTTTGTACATTCGGTATTCTGTTCTGTTTGGTGTTTGGTCTTCACATGATCCAAAAAAAAAAAAAAAATTAGCAGAGAGTGGGCAAATTCCTCACACACCACTGTTTGCAATCTCGCTTAAGAAGAAGCTGGCAAGGTGTGATCAAATGATTTTTCAGTCAAGCTGTACTGACTTTTTTCTGTGTTAAGAATACATAATTTGACCATGTAAATGACAATTACACACGTCTGCACGCGCGCGCGCACACACACACACACACACACACACACATATATATATATATATATATATACATATACATATACATACGTACATACACACATATATATATGCACACACAGACATTTACATAAATATGTGCATATATATATATATATATATATAGATACACATGTATGTGTGTGTTTGTGTGTGTACAGATCTATATATATATATCTATAGCTATATCTATATATCTATCTATCTATATATATATATATATATATATATATATATATAAATGAGGCATGTTTGTGTGTGTGTGGCCAAGTTAAGAAAAGCAGATCTATCAAACAGACTGCAGTGTGGTTTCATGCCAGTAAGGTCATGTCAGTCTTGTTGGATCTTGTTCTGTAAATCAGCCAGCCCTGTAGATGCATTCATTCAGATTTTAACAAGGTCTTCAATATTCTAGTATACAAGAGGTTGGTGAGAAAGTTAAATGGTATAAGGATGTGTCCATAATTGGTGAGGAGTTTACAGAACAGGCTGGTGGTCAATAAATAGAGAATTGTTTGGGGGCTGTTAAACTACAAGAGATATTAATGGTCACTGTTGTAGCAGATGTCAGTTGTGGGACCAGTGCTGCTCAACATTCTGATGACAGACATCAGGTTAGGGCTGCCATTGTTTCAGATTTACATTTTCTCATATTACTTAAATATGACGTTATAGCACAGCTGTTGAAATCCATCAGATGGAAGTGATGGATGAGTGTTGGTGTTGCTAAGGAAAATGCTAAGGAAAAAAGCGATTTTTCATACATTTAATGATGCAAATATAGATACAACTCTGCACTGTGCTGCTTTTAAACTGTTCTCTCTCTCTCTCTTATGTTTGAACCTCTGCAAAGGAAACTGATTTCCGAGGTCTGCCCTGAAAAGTTTAATGAAGACATAAAGGTTTGATGCATTTATAATTTGTCATAAGCAGCCACATTTCATAATTCTCATGTCAGTTTAAAGAATAAAGGCTTGCTGTTAGACTTGCCTGCTAATCTATTAGTCTGATTGATTATAAAATCATACACCAAAACATTACTTTAGAGGATGACACCAATTTCTGTTCATATTTTGTTCTTGTTACATTTGATTTCAAATTTTTTGGAACAATTTTCTGGAACAGTTCAGAAAAAATGTGTAACATTTTGCTGCATTGGGGAGCAAAACTATGTACTGAGCACATTGTTCTCAAAAGTATCCTAATTAGATGTGACAAAATGGCATGAAATCTGCCCTATTTATATCTGCCAGTATTGTTTTCAAGATGGAACTGTACAATCAGGCAAGGATAGTCCCCTGAGAGTTCAACACGATTGATAACCTTAGCCTGTATTAAAAATTAAAGTATAAATAGCTTTGCTTTTGTGCCACCAGGGATGTCTTTTTCTGCAAAAAATGTCTTCATTGACAACAGAGGTTGTTTGCAGCCTGAGCACATAGGAGAACAAATGAAAGGTATACCATGAATTCTTGAAAGAGTACCTTAAGATTCAAACAATTTAAATCCTACAGGCAACTTTAGAAAAGCAAGCAGAAACTATTGCAAGATAAATACCAAAATGAAAGGAGAAATAGCAATCCTAGGATCATCAGAACTTTCTCTGCAGCCATGGTATCACAAGCAAAGGATCAAAGTGAACTAATGTGACTCTGAAAGTGATGCAGCTGGAGTGAGACAGAGTCAGGATGATAATATAAATGTAGATGATGGTGATAAAAAGTACTAAAAGATATCCACTTATACTTTATTTTAGCCACACTACCAGCCTGAACAACTATCTGTGCAGCATAATGTCAGAACACTTATTCCCCTTTTTCTACCTGCCAACAGGAGTAGGTGAGAGCCTGTTACTCTCTGGTAGTAACACTTGATTGGGAAATGATTACCTATGTTCCCTTCCATCTGTGAGTCATATCATATTGTGCAATGGCAGCTGCCAATGTCTTTTTGGTTCCACACATATGTATGCTGCCTTGGGCTGGCCTGAACATCTGTTTATGGCTATTGATGAGGGGTTTAACCTGCTGATCTTACATTAACTCCTCATCCTCCTATCCAGTCAACAGTGGAGTAACATTTTGTGCCCAAGGCACTATCAGGGGAACTCCACAAAGAACCTCATGTGCGTGCTGAATTCAAACAATCTGCACACAAAACTGTACTGATAGTGTTATGTATACACTGTATAGGATATACATAATCCAAAACGGAGACACTGAAACTGTACTGATAGTGCTAAGTGATACAGCGTATAGGATATCCATAACAATCCAAAATGGAGGCATTGAGACTGTACTGATAGTGCTAAGTGATACAGTGTATAGGAGATCTATAACAATCCAAAATGGAGGCACTGAAACTGTACAGATAGTGCTTAGTGCTATAGTGTATAGGAGATCCATAACAATCCAAAATGGAGGCACTGAAACTGTACAGATAGTGCTTAGTGCTATAGTGTATAGGAGATCCATAACAATTCAAAATGGAGGCACTGAAACTGTACAGATAGTGCTTAGTGCTATAGTGTATAGGAGATCCATAACAATTCAAAATGGAGGCACTGAAACTGTACAGATAGTGCTTAGTGCTATAGTGTATAGGAGATCTATAAAAATCCAAAATGGAGGCACTGAAACTGTACAGATAGTGCTTAGGGCTATAGTGTATAGGAGATCTATAACAATCCAAAATGGAGGCACTGAAACTGTACAGATAGTGCTTAGTGCTATAGTGTATAGGAGATCTATAACAATCCAAAATGGAGGCACTGAAACTGTACAGATAGTGCTTAGTGCTATAGTGTATAGGAGATCCATAACAATCCAAAATGGAGGCACTGAAACTGTACAGATAGTGCTTAGTGCTATTGTGTATAGGAGATCCATAACAATCCAAAATGGAGGCACTGAAACTGTACAGATAGTGCTTAGTGCTATAGTGTATAGGAGATCCATAACAATCCGAAATGAAGCATCAGAGGAGGCTGCTCTTAAGACCACAGGGAACGACTAAATCTAACAGGCACATGTTGCAGAAAATGCTAAAGACCAGTATCCATTTGAAGATGATTTTCTGAGATTTATTTATTTATTTATTTTACATTTGTTGACCGGGCTAGTCCAACTGGATATATGTCCATTTTCAGTAGAGGCCCGGGGAGAAAAGCTCTAAGCATGAACAGTGACAAAGTTAACAATATATAAAAAGACGTAAAATCACAATACAGAGGCAGCATTGGTCAAAAGAAGAATTATAATAATAAACTTGAAACTATAAAAATTATACTAAAAAATTATACTAAATACAATAGTAGGTATGAGTAAAACCCAATTAAGAGAGAAAAGCCCTTATGTTTTATCCTCTTACTATGAAGAAAAGAGTAGTAACTAGATTTGGAGGCAAAGGTGAGAGGAGTAGGGATAGGGGTAAGAGCAGGAAGGGGAAAAGGATATCAGTCTGGGTTCACACATGGACATAGCCAGTGAGTTTTAAGATGTTCTTTAAGATGTTTTTTAAATAGAGAAGTAGAAGCAAGGGTTGATAATTCAGAAGGAAGCTGATTCCAGTTTTTACCTGCTGTGTTCGAGAAAAGTGAATCACCAGCTTTGTTGTTAGACTTAATCGAGGAAACTAGGAGCTTATTAGCAGAGCGTAGTATAGCCAGATTTCTATATGGTGTAATCAGATTAGTGAGGATAGGGGTGTTGTTGGGGTGGTAAAGGATCTTTTGAGTGATAAGTAATTGTTGACAGAGTATATGGTTCTGCAGTTCTAGCCATTCAAGTTGTTTGAGGTTGAGGCAGTGATGAGTTTTCAAGGGGGAGCATGTAATGAATCTAGCTATGCTATTATAACAGGTGGAAAGTTTGGAGAGGTTGTTTTTGGATAGGTTAGTATATATAGCAGAGGCATAGAAAAGGGTAGAAATGAGGTGGATCTGGGCAATAGTTTTCCTGGCAGAAGGGCTAAGGAAGGTTTTTATTCTATAGAGGGTACCAAGTTTTTTGTTAACAGACTTTATGGTGGAGTTGATATGGGCATCGTAGTTGAGATGATTATCAATTGTTACACCTAGTAGGCGGGTTGTAGTATCTGGGGTTATGTTGGTAGCATTGTTGGAGGTTACAGAGAAGAATGGATTAGGTGATTTATGAGTTGGAGGCAAAAGCAGTAGTTTTGTTTTTTGGGATTTTGGAGGAGGCAGTGTTGCATAAACCAGTTTTCAACATTATGAAAAACAGTTTGGGTGAGGGACTGGAGAGAGGCTATATTCTTAGCTGTACAGATTAAGGTGGAGTCATCTGCATGTTGAATGCAGGTGGCTTGAGGTATGTTCATGTGTAGATTGGTAATAAATAAGGAAAAAAGAAGGGGACCTAAGATAGAGCCTTGGGGTACTCCAATATTTATTGGAAGTAATGAAGACAGATTGTTATCCCAAAGTACTGCTTGCTGTCTATTTTCCAGATAAGATGTAAACCATTGTAATGCTTGTGGATCAAGAGAATGGGCCTTTAATTTGTTTAGAAGTAAGTTATGGTTAACCATATCAAAGGCTTTTGACAGATCAATAAATAGTACAGAGGAAAAACAGTTATTGTTACGATTTTTATTTACAGAGTCAGTGAAGGATAAGAGGGCAGTCGTTGTGCTATGGAATGGTCTGAAGCCATGTTGGCAGTTTGCTAGTAGGTTATTTTGTAGTAGGTGGTTAAGTAGTTGTTTGTGAATACACTTTTCCATTATCTTAGCTAATGGGGAGAGTAGGGCAATAGGTTGAAAATTAGAAAGCTCAACAGAAGATCCACCTTTATGTAGTGGGATGATGTGGGATACTTTCCATATGGTAGGGATTTTGCCTTCTGAGATAGTTCTGTTAATAAGGATAGAGATGGGATAGTCTATGGCTTTTGCGGCAATATGTAGGTATTCAGATGGGAGACGGTCAGCAGAAGGGGTGCAAGGTTTCAGTTTTTGAAGTAGCTTACAGATGAGAGATGTTGGTACAGGTTGTATTTGAAAGATAGGAGATGAAGTCTTGGAGATATTTAGTGGGGAAGCAGTAAAAGGAGGTAAATAATTGGCTAGGGTTTGAATGGCTTCTGTAAAGTAGTTATTAAAGGCATCAGAGATCTGGTTGGAGTTATTATGGTTGAAACCTGCTGGGGCAGGAGTAGTAGAGTGACCTGGCTGAAGAAGTTTGCTTATCCCTGACAAAAATTTTTGTGGAGTTTGTTGACTGGTTTGTTGGAGGTGAAGGTAGAAGTCTTTTTTTTGTCTCTAAGAATATCCTTCTTGGTGGCATTTCTTAACTGTTTAAAGTGGAGGTGATCAGATGGACATTTGGCAGCTCTCCATTTAGCCCATAATTTATTTCTGAGGAGCATCTTTTGCCTAGTTTGTTTTGTGAGCCATGGGGCAGATTTGGTTCTTATTGTAGTAGAGCGATAAGGTGCATGGTAATCTAGGATATGAAGAAAGTTAGTGTTAAAGTAGGTCACAGCCTCATCAAGATCAAGATGGGTCAGTGGTGACCAGTCACATGCTTGCAGTCCATTTAGGAAGCTGTCTGGATTAAAGAATTTTTTGAGCGGGAGGTTTTGAGATTATGAATAGTTGGGATATGCACTTTTTGTCTAATAATGTAGGTAAGCATATGGTCGCTGATGTCGTCGGGAAGGGATCCTGGAGTATAAGTTTCAGGGGGGCTATTAATAAGGATCCAGTCAAGAGTCGTTTCCTTGCTGCTAGGTTTGTGGATTCTAGTAGGAGTGGTTATTAATTGTGAGAATCCAAATAGATTTATGTGGTTAGTAGGGTTAGGGGAATTGCAGGTGGACCAGTCGATGTTAAAGTCACCCAGTACAATGATCTCCTGGGGTAGTTGGGTAGAGAGGTAACTAAGTAAGTTTTCAAGAGTATTGGTGTTCTTTCCTGGGGGGAGATACATGCAAATTAGATAGATAGATTTGGAGTTGTTGATTTGGAGTTTGGTAGTCAGGATTTCGGATTTGGTGTCTAATGATGGAAGTACATTAAAGGGGGAAATTTGGGGATTAGATTTATAAAGAATGGTTATACCTCCACCTTTTTTGGTTTTACGGTCACATCTAAGGATATTATAGCCAGGAGGGATAATTTCCTGGTCTAGAGTAGATGGTTTTAGCCAAGTCTATGTAAGAAATAGAATATCAAATGATTGCACATCAAGGAGTGCATGCAGGTGGGAAATTTTATTGTTAATACTTCTAATGTTAAGGTGAGCTATCAGGAGGGAGTTAGGTGGTTTAGTTAATGTAGAAATGATAGGTAATGTTAAATTGTCAAGGTTATTGGTGCAGTCAGTATTGGGGCCAGGGTTTGGATGAATATCACAGTCTAGGAGGGGGTGTTGCTGGGGATATTGTAGAAATTTAAGGATCTTGTAGAAATTGTTAAAATCCTTTTTGGTAGTGAAGTAAGTAACATGGGTTGCTCTGTGATATTTTGGAAATATATAGTTTGAGGTACAGGTTATGTTACTGTGGTTAAGAGAGTAGATGATAGAAGATGGTAAAGTTTGTTGGAAGTTATGGTTTTGTTCAGGTAGAGAAAGATTTTCAAAGAAGGTGAGTGAGTAAGGTATGGTAAGAGAGGCTATAGTGGTAGTTAAGAGTAGTATGTTTGTGCAAATAGTTTTGTGTGTTGGGGCCATAGTATTAAGTAGATATGAGTTGAAAATAGTTTGTGTGAGTATGTGAAGTAGAAAGTAGGAGACAGTGTTTCAAGAGATTGAGCAGGGTTTAAATAATGTAAGTAAGAAATTAGTGGAGGTTGTCTAGGAGGTAGATTTGGGATGTAGTTAGTGCAGTGAATGGTTGGGAAAGGTGAGAGAGTAGTGCAAAGAGAGTTAATTAGTACTAATTAGGATAGAAATAGATAGGGGAGTGGCCTGGTGATGAGGAGGTTTGTGATAGGATGAGAAAAAAGGGGGGGAGTGATTGGTGAAGCATAAGTGTAGGACCACTGGGGTGTGTGGGAATTGGGGGTAGGGTAGGGTAGGGGAGCGGCGTGAGCCCGCAGTGCGAACGGAGCAGGGCAGACCCAACCCTGTTCTCAAAAAACAATCTGAGAAACAGTATGCAGGTAAGGAAATTAAGGTACACTTACAGAGTACTTTTCTATGTTCTAGTCTGTTTTTCATTTTCTAGTCTACAAAAAAGCTAATTTGTTAAAAAAAAACAATGCTAGTCAAGAGGGTGGTAAGGGGGGGGGACCTAATACCAGTTGTAACGATGATAGTGCAAAACAGCTGCCGTTCTTGGTGTAGCAAAAGGTAACAGAGTTACTTATTGCTAGCTTGTATAAAAAGAACTTGTTAAAGAAATGTAGCAGAGCCACAGGTATAAATACAAAATCAAGAGCTTAGCAGCAGAAGATGGGTGCTTAAACATACAGGGTTTTTTTGTGTTATCTCAAGTTGCTGCCTTATTTCTGTTCCATTCAGTTGTCTTTGTAAGGATAGCGATTTAGCGCTGATAGGACCTTGCAGGCACGGGCTGCTTAATGAATGTCTGGGACTGTATTACTAAGGAGAAAAAGTTAAAAAACAGAGTAACATGTAGAAAGGAGTGGGGTAGCAAACAAGCATTGAATAGGCAGAGAGTTTGGGTATTGTGTGATACAGTTAGCAAGCACATACCTTTAGGGAGCATAACATATAGCTATCAAGTGGTTCCCTATGCAGTTCTAATAAAGCTGATATCTTCCATTCTAGTTTCTTTATCTGAAATACTCTAATAAAGCCAATACTTTTTCACTTCTAGAGTCTTAATTATAAAACACTCTAATACAGCCACTACATTTCCCTTTTATACTCTTAATATAATACAATTATGATATTGTCAGTTCTAAAAATACGTTGTACAATTCTATATGAATAGTGCATTTACTGTTCTGGAGTTAGTTGCTTAATCGCAACGGTTTGGCTGTGGAGTTACTTCAAAATGCTATGTGTTAATAATCTAGTAAATCAGTACATAACCATGCAAGTAGCAACTCTCTTAAGCTGTGGGTAGCTTTATACAATAAATACAATGGCGGTTATAGGTTTAACTATTAAAGCACCACAACTGAGCTATAGCAGTACATTAATTAAAAGTGCGCACCATACACGTGGCAGAATCCACTAGCAAAGCCGTAATTTCCAACCTCCGAGACTATGCTTTGAAGGGTTTAAGTGTACACGCACTTAGTTTTGTTACCCAAAATGATTAAATGTATCAGTTACATTAACTATTTAGCATTAGTCTCACGGAAATTGTTTTTAAAGTATATCTAGGTAGTTGATACTAGCCGCAAGAGCTATACAATTCTATCTTGGTGATTCATCTTGGTGAATTACCTTTGTATCATTCATATGACCCCTCTATTCCAGCAGACCCTGAAAATTCTGTCAGTTGTCTTTTCATCTGTAAGAGTTTAAACTCTGTGTAATATTTAAGGTAAAATATTATGCTACAAGTATTTAAAATGCTATAAGCTTCTAAATTCCACTATCAAAATCTTCATATTAAACTAATGGTCATCTTTTTTTATTTTCATGTATTCCATAGCTGAATTACTGTTTCTAAAACTGTTTCTGAGAGTTAAAAAAGTTCAGTTACAGGCTTGCTGTTCCTGAACTGTTTGAAAGTTTCTGTGAGGCCATTTTTGCTTGGGCTGAAGGAGGGTCTCTCTGTTCATCAGTGGCAGTGACTAACATTGAGCAGCTTCCCTGCCCCCCATAGAGGTGGTTACTGACTTGAAACTGTAGTTTTATTTTCCCTTTTGGGTCTATTCCTGCTTCTTTCCAGCCCCTGCCATCAAGCACGCTTTAACGTGCTTTAGCGCGGAGTTGCCACTAGAGCAGCATCGGGCAGCGCCGGTTAAACAAGGTTAAACTCTTTCTGGCTCCAGAAAGTCTGTTCTTCAATTTTTCCCTTAGAACTGCTCTGTTAGGAACCTAAACAGTTTACACCTACACTAAAAAGTGCAGCACTTGTTCCAAATAGCTTTTCTTCTCAAAAGCTCAGCACTTGTCTTATAAGCATATCCCTTGTCTTATAAGCATTCTCTTTGCAGGTCAAGCACTCCTATATTATACAAATCTCTCACTAGCAAAACCCCCAGGAGTGCCCACTTCCCTGCTAAGCCCACTACTTTTCTGTCTCATACCAACTCATAATTCTTTCTAGCATGTCGAAGGGTCAGATGCTGGCGTCCTCTCCTGCCCATTTGGTGAATCTGGGAATTCTGAGACAATGTTACAATTGCCTCATGTACACGGACAACCATCTCCTCCTCCCATGTAACACTAACACTTGTGAGAGATGCAGCTATTTAGCCAGACTGGAGGCTGAGCTCTCTCAACTCAGGACTGGCAAGACCAGGCAGGAGGAGAAGGCAACTACACACACCACAATACCAGTCTCACATAACTCAACCACACCACTGAATCAAACACATAAACACACTAAGACATACTGGAGGCTCTGAGTAAAATTTACCTAAACAGCAGAGGCCTCCAAAGCAGACACCCAAGCAACTGCAAACTCAATACACCACACAAACGACACATAAACAACAAAATCAGTGTGCAAAGCAGTCACTGCCCTTAAGGCCAAATACAACACCAAACATACTTGTCATAGGTGACTCCATAGTCAGACACACTGATGTCCCGCTCACCAGACTGAGTAAGGAGAAGGTCACAGTAAGCTGCCTGTCGGGCGCTAGAATCCGCCACATAACACAAGCACTCAGGTCTCTCAACAGCAGGTACAAGTACGACTCAGTCATTGTCCACGCTGGTGTCAACGACCTGAGACGTACCTCCTTGGACTACATGAAAAGAGACATTGAGGAGCTCTCTGATTATGTAGCCCAGGCAGGTATGACCCTGACCTTGAGCAGTATCCTACCTTCACCTAGAATGATGCCACAATACAGTGATAAGATGATCAGCTTTAATAATTGGCTTAAATTCTGGTGTCATTCAAAGGGGATCCAATGTCTGTCTGCCTGGGATGACATGCTGGACAAGCCACACTGCTTCGCAAGGGACGGCTTGCACCTGTCACCCCTAGGCTTCCGGATATTGGCAAAGGCTCTTGCCACCCCCATAGTGCCTTTTTTAGGCAAGGCTCAAATTCTAAACCTACCACCCTAGAACACAAAAAAGTAAAAAAACTAAGGGTAATTCTGCTCAATGCCAGAAGTCTCAATCTCAAGATGCACGCACTCAAGGCCCTTTTCAGTATGGAGAACATCAATGTCTGTGCTGTGACAGAAACCTGGTTCAAGGCTCCTGAGAGCACCCCAGCACTAGCAGGTTTCACCTCATATCATGCGTTCCGGCCCCAAAATCCGGACAACACCAAGAAAGGAGGGGGGGGGTGTCCATATTCATAAAGGACACCCACACCTCAAGGTTGGTGGCAACGCATGATGCATCGGAGACCATCCAGGTGCAATTAACCATAGGCAAGACTGCTCTGCAATTTGTAGCATGTTACAGGCCACCCTCTCAAACTCAGGAACCTCACATGGCCTTCCTGAAAACAATGGAGGGATAAATGTATCTCCAAACACCATCATACTAGGTGACTTCAACTACCCTAATATAGACTGGGAACACTACTCAAGCCCAAACACTCTAGCCCAAAGGTTCCTGCAGTTCATAAACTCAAATGCCATGGAACAACTAGTCACCATCCCCACAAGAGGAGAAAACATACTTGATCTCATCATCACGAACATGGGATCACAATGTTCAACACCGGAAGTGTACCCCTCACTGGTGAGATCAGATCATAAACTAATCTCGCTGGAGGTCCTCATCCCGCCCCCACCTGAAACAAAAAAGACCACAGTGAAAAACTTCTCAAAAGCCGACTTCACACTTCTAAAAACTAGTGTGGTCTCCTTTAAGGCCCCTGAGCCAGTGGTAAACATTACTCAAACCGCTGAATCACTTACAAATGCCTTCTACCAGCACCTACAGGACTGCATGGATCAGGCAATCCCAAACAAAACTAAGACTCTTTGTACCAAAGGCAAGCGTCCAGTCTGGTGGACCCCAGCCATAAACAAGCTCTACAACAAAAGGAGGAAGCTACTACAAGATAGAGCAAAATCCTTGAAAGGTAAGACACCCTTGATCATTATAAGTAAAAAACTAAGAGCTCTCATAAAATCATCCAAGGCAAATTTTGAGAGAAAAATCGCCAAAGATTCAAAAGACAATCATAAGGCCTTCTTTAGCTATGTTAGAAACCTAGGAGGAACTCCCAGATATGCTCAGAATTAGTTCAAAATGATGTGAAGATTACTGAACCTACACACATTGCCAACATACTGGCTGACAGGTTCAGTGCAAACTTCTCCCCCTCCTCCCCAAAAGGAGAGATATCTATACCAGAGGATTGTAGCCCCCCAAACATCTCCAACGCCCAGGTGAGAACTGCTCTCTCCAAAGCAAAAAACACAGCATCCATGGGACCGGATGGTGTCCCCGGCTGTGTGCTCCATGAACTCAATGAGGAATTAAACCCGCAGTTAGGACAGCTGTTTAATCTTAGCCTCACCTCAGGATACGTACCCAAGGAGTGGCGCACGGCGACTGTGGTCCCACTTCACAAGGACGGTGCCTCCACCGACCCTGGAAATTACCGTCCCATTAGCTTGACAAGCCTTATCTGCAAAGCCATGGAGAGGATCATAATGGAACTCATAAATAAAGACATAGGGAACTTGCAGACTTTGGATCCAACCCAGTTTGGCTTTGTCAAAGACAGATCATGCCTTTTAAACTTGGTTGACTTTTTCGAGACAGTCACCAAGGCCATTGATGAGGGAAAGGCAGTCCATACAGCCTACCTTGACCTGGCAAAGGCCTTTGACACAAGACCCCACTCAGGTATCATCAAAAAACTCATCAGCTTGAATGTAAACCCATACATCACAAGATGGGTTGCAAACTGGCTAAGTGACAGAACCC
Source organism: Protopterus annectens (assembly GCF_019279795.1). Lineage (NCBI taxonomy): Eukaryota > Metazoa > Chordata > Ceratodontiformes > Protopteridae > Protopterus > Protopterus annectens. Next base: position 1,501,344,657 of record NC_056745.1, read on the forward strand.
ACAGGGTCAGAGTTGCTGGAGCCATGTCAGACTCAAAGCCTGTCACAAGTGGTGTCCCACAGGGCTCAGTCCTGGGTCCACTCTTGTTCGGCATCTACTTTTCTGAAGTACAAGCAAACACAGGAGGGTTATGGCTGACAAAGTTTGCAGATGACTGCAAACTGGGCCATAGTCGAAAACACATCTGACACAGATATCCTTCCGAAGGGCCTCACAGAAATGGATAACTGGTGCCAGAGCCATGGCCTAAAGTTAAATGCCAAGAAATGCATAGTCATACCCTTCGGGAAAAACAAGGTTACCCCTAGCTACCATATAGGTGGCAATCCACTGAGCACAGAAGAAGTCATCAGGGATCTGGGGACCCAGGTTGACAGTAGCCTTTCGTTTGACACTCATGTTGCTAAAGTAGTTAGGAAAACCTTCTACATTGCCCACCTGATCATGAAGGGATTCACATCTAGATCAAGGGAGATCATCGCCCCCCTGTACTCATCACTCATTAGACCTATGATTGAGTACAATGCCCCATTCGGAATGTATCTGACCAGACACCTGCAGCAGCTGGAAAGGCCCCAAAAGTTCCTCACCAAAAGGATAAAGGGTCTCAAAAATATGTCTTATGCTGCCCGCCTGAAAGAACTCCAGCTCAATTCAGTCTCATACCGCTTGCTCAGAGGTGACCTGTGCCTGACATATAAGGCCATGTCAAACCCTGATTTGATGAATATGCTTCACCTCAAAAAATCTAGATCCCTCAGAACCACAAGGCGGAGACTTAAACCTTGACACGGTTATTAATAGAACATGCTGGAGGGACAGATTCATCACCCAGAGACTCCCTATGCTGTGGAACAAAATCCCGGTACATGTGAGGCAGAGCACCTCGCTGGCCTTGTTCAAGAGGAATCTTGACCAATGGATGGGGGATCGCAGATATACCCCAGGGATTACTTCAGTGTCACTGCTTGACAGAGGCACAGCAAAATAATAGGCATAGTTTTATTCAAACTAAAGGGGTGGCGAAAGCCAAATAACTATGGGCTAGGCTTATAAATGCCCTTGGGCAGATAGCCTAGTATGAACCTATGAACCTATGAACCTATAAAATGCATCTGTTTACTTGAAGCAGCTTGTCCTTACCATGGCCTCCATTAATGATTATCATTTGTTTCTAGTAGAGGAATTAGTATCTTCTGATACAGTTCAGCTTTCTGCTCTTAGTTTTTGTTCCCCACTTCTCTCCATAGGCTACCGACATTTTATCACAGCCTTATTTTTTAAACCTAATGACAGATTTACTAAACAGCAGCAAAGCACAATTATTGCAATGTTCCCTTACCTCTCATCTTCTTAGCAGAAGGAATGTGGACAAAGCCCAGTAAAGAGGGGGGAACAAAAGACCAAAAATAGGGACATATTTTATAAATAAAAAACGTAGAAAGTTGCTAGAGTAACATGGTTCATTTGAACATACATTTTCTGAAGGATATGAAGTCTAAAACTCAAATGTATGTCATTGTTTATTGACTTCAGTCATCAAATCATTCCAGTGATTTGCCAGAAAACCACAAATTTTATGAGTAACAGTCCAAAAGTATGAGCCCAAAATGTGGATATTCCATGAAAATCTATACAGTTGAGAGGTATGGATGTTTCCCACATCTTCCATCTACATACATACCTTGAAATGTTTAATAATGTTATCTTCAAAACATTTTAATAAACACACACACACACACACACACACACACACACACACACACACAAACAAACACACACACACACACACACACACACACACACACACACATGCACACACACACGCACACACACACACACACACACACACACACACACACACACACACACACACACACACACACACACACACAGACACACACACACACACACACACACACACACACACACACACACACACACACACACACACACACACACACACACACACACACACACACACACACTACCCCTACATGTAGTCAGCTTCCAGACACTCAAAGGTTTGCTATTTAATTATTTTTGGCTACCTTTTTAATTCTAAGAGCACGAAGAAACATTACAGAGGCCATCTGATTCAGGGAAGAAGCATCATGATGAAACAGATACTACTTGTTAAGAAATGAGCAAATGGAACACAACAGCAAATGCATTAAAAGGAAAACAGGAGAATTGAAGTGTGCAGTGAACTGTTAATAATATGGGTATGAATCGCTCCGTTCTGTTTGTTAATAATCTCAGTATGAATCGCTCCATTTTGTTTGTTAATAATCTCAGTATGAATCTCTCCGTCCTGGTTGTTAATAATCTGGGTATGAATCACTCCGTCCTGGTTGTTAATAATCTGGGTATGAATCGCACCGTCCTGGTTGTTAATAATCTGGGTATGAATCGCTCCGTCCTGGTTATTAATAATCTGGGTATGAATCGCTCCATCCTGGTTGTTAATAATCTAGGTATGAATCGCTCCGTCCTGGTTGTTAATAATCTGGGTATGAATTGCTCTGTTTTGTAATTATCTGGGTATGAATTGCTCCTTCATGGTTGTTAATAATCTGAGTATGAATTACTCTGTCTTGGTAGTTAATAATCTGGGTATGAATTGCTCCTTCCTGGTTGTTAATAATCTGGGTATGAATCGCTCCATATTGGCTGTTAATAATCTCGGTATGAATCGCTCTCTCCTGGTTGTTAATAATCTGGATATGAATTGTTCTGTCCTGGTTGTTAATAATCTAGGTGCATAAGGGAAAGTGGTCTGTGTCCATATCCGTGACTCAAAAGACATCATTTTGTAACTGCTTCTGTTGTAGTATCACAGCCCTTATATATATCTAACCACAGCTATGTATCATCTTATAAGTCACTCAAAATACCCCTAAAATAAGAAGCACATTTTAATATATATAATATAATATAGTATAATTACCATCTTGCTGTTATTAAAGTTTGAGATAATAAGTACCTACTTCTGTAAGAGATAGGTCATTAAATGACAGCTATAGTGTAAGTACGACTTTTCTTTGACAGAATTAATTTTTTCCTGTATTTTCCTACATTGCCTCATATAAGTGACACAGGGATTTTCTGTCTTTCACCTTATCTGCTATTTTCATTTATCTTCACTTTCCTCAGAGTCACCATGTTCAGTTTGTATGAAATCTCAAGGCAATGTTGGATCCACTGTGCCCAAGAAAAGAGGCATGACTGAGAAACAGAGGACACAGGTTCAATTAATGCCTCAGGTACTGGAGGGGCTACCTGGGGGTGGGTAGAAATTAGTGCCTAACAGATGATCGACCATTCTTGGGCCAAAGGATGGCAACATGATCTGCAGTAGAACCATCAGTCATCTGGTGGAGGCTGAGGAGGAGTTGTAAGATGGCAGTAGGCCTGGGAAAATATACCAGACAAATGGCATTCATGCTGTTTCCGAAAAGTACATGAATGGATGGCGGCAAATATAGGTTCATAGGTTCATAGGTTCATACTAGGCTATCTGCCCTAGGGCATTTATAAGCCTAGCCAGAGTGTGTTTGGCTTTCACCACCCATTTTAAATTAATTTTGCTATGCCCTGTTTCGAGGATAGTATACTGTGCCTCTGTCTAACAGTGACAAAGAAGTGATACCCAGAGTAAACCTATGATCCCCCATCCACTCATCAAGATTCCTCTTGAAGAGAGTCAGTGAGGGACTCTGCCTAACCTGGACTGGGATTTTATTCCAGAGTGAAGGGAGCCTCTGGGTTATGAATCTGTCCCTCCAGCATGTCCTATTTATTTCAGTGCTGAGGTTCAAGTCTCTCGAGTGCGTAGCTCGATGGGATTTGGATTTTCTGAGGTGCAGCATGTCCATTAATTCCGGGTTGGACATGGCTTTATACGTCAGGCACAGATCGCCTCTGAGCAGGCGGTATGCCACTGAGTAGAGCTGGAGTTTCTTTAACGGGGCAGCATATGGCATCTGTATGAGCCCTTTGATCCTCTTGGTGAGGTACTTTTGGGGTCTTTCCAGTTGCTGCAGGTGTCTGGTAAGGTACATCCCAAAAGGGGCATTGTACTCAATTATGGGCCTGATGAGGGATGAGTAAAGAGGCACGATGACCTCCCCTGATCTAGATGTGAATCTCTTCATGATTAGGTGGGCTATATAAAATGATTTTCTAACCACTTTGGCCACATGGTTGTCAAATGAGAGATTGCTATCAACTTGGGTCCCCAGGTCCCTAATTACTTCTTCTGTACTTAATGGATTACCACCTATGTGGTAATTTGTGGGCACTTTGTTTTTGCCAAAGGGGATGACTATACACTTTTTGGCGTTTAGCTTGAGGCCATGGCTCTGGCAGCAGTTGTCTGTTTCTATGAGGCCCTTTTGGAGGATGCTTGTGTCGGCTGGAGAGTCGATTATTGCGCCCAGTTTGCAGTCATCTGCGAACTTGGTCAGCCACAGTCCTTCCATGTTGGCCTGTACCTTCGAGAAATATATACCGAACAGGAGAGGTCCCAGGACTGAGCCTTGTGGGACGCCACTTGTAGCTGGTTTGGAGTCTGACATGGCTCCAGCAATTCTAACCATGTGGGTTCTGTCCTTGAGCCAGTTTGCAACCCATCTAGTGACATAGGGGTTTATATTTAAGCTGGTGAGCTTATCTATAATGCCCGAGTGGGGTATTGTATCGAAGGCTTTTGCGACATCCAGGTAGGCTGTGTGGACCACCTTCCCCTCGTCAATGGCCTTGGTGACTGTTTCAAAGAAATCAACCAGGTTTAAGAGACAGAATCTGCCCTTAACAAAGCCGAAATGGGTAGGATCCAGTGTCTGTAGGTCCCCAATATCTTTTTTTATGAGGTCCATGATGATCCTTTCCATAGCTTTACAGACCAAGCTAGTCAGGCTTATGGGGCGATAGTTTCCAGGATCCGTTGAGGCACCACCTTTGTGGAGAGGGACCACTGTTGCTGTACGCCACTCTTTGGGTACATATCCTGTGGTAAGGCTGAGATTGAACAGTAGTTTTATGTTTGGGTTTAGCTCTTCTTGGAGTTCATGTAGGACGCAGTCTGGGACACCGTCTGGTCCCATTGATGCTGTGTTTTTTGCTTAGGTGAGGGTGGCTCTTACCTGAGCATCTGAGATGTCAGGGGGGGCAGCACTCTGCTGGGATAGATATTTGCCCTTTTGGTGGGGAGGGGGGGGAGAAGTTTGCGTTGAACCTGTCAGCTAGGATGTTGGCAATGTCTGTGGGTTCGGTGTATTTTTTGTCATTTTGGACTAATTCTGAGCATATCTGGGAATTCCCACCCAGGTTCCTAACATAACTAAAGAAAGCCTTGTGATTATCCTTAGTGTCCTGTGCAATTTTTCTCTCGAAGCTGGCCTTAGATGATTTTATGAGTGCCCGTAGTTTTTTGCTAACACTGATCAGAGATGCCTTCCTTTTTGGGATTTTGCTCTATCATGTAGTAGCTTCCTCCTTCTATTGTATAGTTTGTTTATGGCTGGGGTCCACCAGACAGGACGTCTGCCTTTGGAGGATTGGGTCTTGGTTTTATTTGGGATTGCATGATCCATGCATTCCTGAAGGTGTTCATAGAATGCGTTTATAAAGGATTCTGCGGTCTGGGCCGTATTTTCCACAGGCCCGGGGGCTTTGAAGGATTCCACCTCGGTTTTGAGGAGTGTGAAATTTGCTTTAGAGAAGTTTTTCACTGTGGTTATCTGGGCAGGGGGTGGGGTCGGGATGTGACTATCCAGTGAGATTAGTTTATGGTCTGATCTTACCAGTGAGGGATACACTTCTGGTCTGGAGCATAGAGTCCCCATGTTGGTGATGATCAGGTCCAGTATGTTTTCCCTCTTGTGGGAGTGGTAACAAGTTGTTCCATAGCATTTGAGTTTATAAATTCTAGGAACCTTTGAGCTAGGGTGTTGGAGCTAGAGTAATGCTCCCAGTCTATGTGTGGGTAGTTGAAGTCGCCCAATATAATGGTGTTTGGAGAGACCTTCATATTTTCCAGTGTTCTCTGGAAGGCCGAGTGGGGTTCCTGGGTTTGGGAGGGTGGTCTGTAGCAGGCTATAAACTGGAAGGCAGTTTTACCCACTGTTAGTTGCACATAGATAGTCTCTGATGCTTCGTGCTGTGCCACCAACCTGGAGGTGTGGGTATCTTTGACGAATATTGATACTCCCCCTCCTTTTGTGGTTCGGTCCAAGTTTTGGGGCCGAAAAGCATGGTATGAGGTATAAACTGGTAGTGCTGGGGTGCTCTCGGGAGCCTTGAACCAGGTTTCTGTTACTGCACAGATATCAATGTTCTCCATGCTAAGGAGAGTTTTGAGTGCATGCAACTTGAGGTTTAGACTTCTGGCGTTGAGTAGCATTACTCTTAGTTTCTTATCCCTTGTGATACCTATGGAGGTGGGTTTGTCTTTTGAGCCTTGCCTAAAAAAGGCACTATGAGGGTAGCAAGAGCCTTTGCCAATATCCGAAAGCCCAGGGGTGACAGGTGTAAGCCGTCCCTAGCGAAGCATCGTGGCCTGTCGAGCATGTCATCCCAGGCTGACAGGCATTGGATCCCCTTTGAATGACACCAATACTTAAGCCAATTGTTGAAATTGATCATCTTGTCTTCATATTCTGGCATCATTCTTGGTGAGGGTAAGATGCTACTCAAGGTCAGGGTCATACCGGCCTGGGCCACATGCTCAGAGAGCTTCTCTATGTCTCTTTTCATGTAGTCCAGGGAGGTATGTCTCAGGTCATTCACACCAGCATGGACAATGACTGAGTCATATTTGTACTTGCCTTGGAGTGACCTGAGTGCTTGTGTTATGTGGCGGATCCTAGTGCCCGACAGGCAGCTCACCATGACCTTCTCCTTGTTCAGCCTGGTGAGCGGGACATCAGTGTGCCTGACGATAGAGTCACCTATTACAAGTGTATCAGGTGTGTTGTTTAGCCTTAAGGGCTGTGACTGTTTGGCACACTGGCTTTGTGAGCTATGTGTTGCATGTGTTTTGTTTTCGGGTAGCGGTTGCTTGGGTGTCTGCTTTGGAGGTCTCTGCTGCTAAGGCAAATTTTTATTTAGAGCCTCCAAGTATGTTTTTGTGTGTTTATGTGTTTGGTTTGCTGTCGTGGTAGGTCTATGTGAGACTGGAATTGTAGCGAGTGTGGTTTCCTTCTCCTCCTGACAGGTTTCGCCAGTACTGAGTTGAGAGAGCTTAGCCTCCAGTTTGGCTATATGGTTGCATCTCTCACATGTGTTGGAATTTGTTGGGAGGAGGAGAGGGTTGTCTGTGTACATGAGACAGTTGTAACATTGCCTCAAGATTCCCAGATTCACTAGCTGGACTGGAGAGGAGATTGACAACTGACCTTTGGACATGCTAGAATAGTATTGGGAATTCCTTTATAATTGAAAAAAAGGCCAATGGGAAACAAGGTACTCAAGGGGAGTTTGTGAGGGTGTAGTGCTTTTAATTTTTTAGTGCTGACTTATATAATTGCTTTAGTGAGCAAGTGCCAGGTAACTTAAATGCAATGTGTTACAGGTAACTTAAATGCAAAAATGACAAACAGTAAATTTCTTTCAAGTGAAACAAGGAAATAAGTACAGTAAGCAATGCAGATGTCACTAGGGATCCACAGAAGTGCTGAAAAGCCACATTTTAGGTGGAATTAGCGTTTCAGGGATATAACAAGCAAACAAGCATACAAACAAAGCTAGATTCAGCAGGCCTGGATCTAGTCTATGCTACAGTAAACAAGGTGTACCAATTCCAGTAAGAAACAGTTCAAATATGCAGGTACTATAAGCCTTTAACCAGAAATTCCCAGCTCAGAAGGGCAGAGTCCAGCCTCTCCTCCCACAAGAGTGCAGACCACAAACCTTCTTAATGTAAAATAACTGGCCTGAAGCCCAAGTGCTTAAACCAGAACTAATACACTTTTAGAGTAACAGACACTGAGCCCTCAATCAGCAGTTCCCAACTTAGAAGGATGTAAGCTACCTGTCCTGCCACCACAGTGCAGGCCACAAACCTTCCTAATGTAAAACAACTGGTCTGAGCCCAAGTGCTTAATCCAAAAGACTTAGAATCATAGCTACACTTTAATCAAGTTACTATCAAGCAGTAATAAGTACAATTGAATACTTTAAAGAATGCCTGGATTAGTGCTCAAGTTATACAAACAAAGCTAGATTCAGCAGGCCTGGATCTAGTCTATGCTACAGCAACCAAGGTGTACCAATTTAGTAAGAAACAGTTCAAATATGCAGGCACTATAAGCCTCTAACCAGAAATTCCCAGCTCAGAAGGGCAGAGTCCAGCCTCTCCTCCCACAAGAGTGCAGACCACGAACCTTCTTAATGTAAAATAACTGGCCTGAAGCCCAAGTGCTTAAACCAGAACTAATACACTTTTAGAATATGAGACACTGAGCCCTCAATCAGCAGTTCCCAACTTAGAAGGATGTAAGCTACCTGTCCTTCCACCACAGTGCAGGCCACAAACCTTCCTAATGTAAAACAACTGGTCTGAGCCCAAGTGCTTAATCCAAAAGACTTTGAATGATAGCTACACTTTAATCAAGTTACTACCAAGCAGTAATAAATACAATTGAATACTTTAAAGAATGCCTGGATTAGTGCTCAAGTTATACAAACAAAGCTAGATTCAGCAGGCCTGGATCTAGTCTATGCTACAGCAAACAAGGTGTACCAATTTAGTAAGGAGCAGTACAAATATGCAGGCACTATAAACCTTTAACCAGAAATTCCCAGCTGAGAATGGCAGAGTCCAGCCTCTCCTCCCACAAGAGTGCAGACCACGAACCCTCTTAATGTAAAATAACTGGCCTGAAGCCCAAGTGCTTAAACCAGAATTAATACACTTTTAGAATAACAAACACTGAGCCCTCAATCAGCAGTTCCCAACTTAGAAGGATGTAAGCTACCTGTACTGCCACTACAGTGCAGAGCACAAACCTTCTTAATGTAAAACAACTGGTCTGAAGCCCAAGTGCTTAAACTAAAAGGCTTAGAGTGAGTTACACCAAGCAGTAATAAATACAATTGAGTACTTTTAAGATGACACAAAAGCAAAATAAAGTAGGAAGAAACACAAATACAGTAAAAGCAGATATATTTTTTTTGAGTGAGCAAATGAGATGGGCCCAGGAGGAGTATCCAAGTGCAAATTTACAAGAGGGGCGGGCAGTTTCAAAGCCACCAAGATTAACACCAAGACAAAAACAGGCAGGGTGGGTGGGGAGCCTACTGAAAAAACAATCAACTTCTAGCTAGATATTGCTCAATGCAACACAAACAAATTACTTTAAAAAGTGCAGATAAAAGTTACTTAGCTACACTTATGCGTTCAATTGATATCATGCAGGTCTTAACCGGCCAAAACACACAGTTTAAACAGAAGATAATTCACTGTACCACTTGTATAAGACAGAAACTGAATAACAATGAAGGAAACTACTACCCCCACCTATCACTGGCTATGCAGGTTTTTAACAAGCCTTAACTGAAAATACCACATGCACTACTGAAAAAACAGTCAACTTCTAGCTAGATATTGCTCAATGCAACACAAGCAAATTACTTTAAAAAGTGCAGATAAAAGTTACTTAGCTACACTTATGCGTCATGCTGACATGCTGTCAGGTCTGGATTTGCAGGATTTTCCATACATACTAGCTGCCTCTAGAAATGGAGTTAACATCTACCTACCCCATCTTTTATAAATGGCACAGCACTTACATGTGTATGGGCTGCAGTGTGGACATGGGAACCTTTAGGGTCTAGCCTTAAATGATTTTGTGGTTGTGGTGGGTGAAGCCAGCTGTTTAGGCCATTATGATAAGGATAATCTGGGCACAAGGAGCAATTTTACTACAATAAGCAGAGAAGGTGTGGGGTAACAAACTGCCTTTATGGCTTTCTGATGACAACCTTTTCAGTCAACAACAAAAACAAACAAATGCTATATGAAAAAAGGTCACAGGAAACCATAAGATTAGGTTAAAACTCAAATAAGTGAATAGGCCTTAAAATCCAAGAACATCTTCAAACAGAAAACCAATTTTTTATAAAATTTGACATTCAATTGAAAAAGTCTTCATAAAACTATAAAATAGAATAGATTAGCGCTTTTGTTTTTCAGTGAAAACTTCATCAGATGATTAATGCAATTTCCGTTTCTACTTACATATTTCATTCATAAAATGAAAGCCAATCAAATAGATGTAATTCAGTCACATGACCTAAGTACTCCCTTAAAGAACAAGTCATCATCTTGTCAATGCCTTCAATTTTAATAAACATGAAATCGATTCATATTCATTAATTCCTGAAGCTGTAGTGGCATTCAAATGCAATTGTCATCGTAATTCTAATTTTTCAAGATATAGGGACTATGGTCAGTTCCTTTCATCTTCTTGTACTTGATCAACAATAAAAAAAAGCAAATGAATGGTTGGGATTTTCTTCTATATGTTTCGCTAATGCATCCGTTAGTTTACACTTCCTCATATCAGAAGTATGTTCATATATTCTGTCCCAAAGCTTCCCATCAGTCTTTCCAATATAGAAACAAGAACACTGAGAACATACCACACAATAAGCAAGTTTCATGGAATTACAATTCAAGCATCCTCTTGGTTGAATAACAATGCAATTTATTTTAAACATATCTATTTGCAAAATATATACACAATAGGGACAGAAATCACATTTTCTCATCCCATAATTTTGATTCTGCTGTTGTGGGTTTTTTTTCAAAAAGCTGTTTAAAATTCATTCCTTTACAAAAAACAGCCTTCAAATTTTGACCAATCAGGTCAGGAAACTGATTTAAAATAATCCATTTCTTTATAATAATATCACAAATTGTATAGGAATGATTCAAAAAAAGTTACTATAAAGGCATTAATATAATCTAGAGTTCATGTAGAGACTGGTCTTACTGACTGGATAGCTTCACACATACTATCGGCAAATTGATTCTCTGGTCCCCTATTACGCCGTTGCAGACTCAGGTTGTTGAATGCATCTTTGTCGAACAGTAAAGCGCGAAAAGGCAAAATAGCGAAATGGCATTTCAGCTAATTCTTTCCCTGGGAAAGAATTTGTTTGGCTGCTTTCACTTCTTTGCCTTTTTGCACTGTTGTGCAATCTTGGAGATGGTTTATTTAACAGGGTGGGTGTGGGGGGGGGGGGGGTGAAGCCCTCCACATTAAGTGATGTTTTACTGTTTTTTTTTTTGTTTTGGAACAGCGATTGTTTTCCATTGGAAAATAATCACTGTTCTGAAGTTTCGACATTGTAAGCTTTCACTTACATGGGGTTGATTATCTGTCGTTTGCTGTTCTGAGCATGTGATATGATAATATAGACCCAATTCTCTTCCATCTTGGAGGTATTTGTCAAAATAAGAGAAAAATATCTTATTCACCACTTCCATCATGATATCATTAACAAATACATAAGGAGATCCTCTTTTCAAAAACATATCTTTTAATAATTGACATTCATCCCAGAAATCCAATTAGTTTGAAACCATATGGGCAGCTCGAACAAACTGCCCTTTAACAACTGCTTTTTTATAAGTCATAGGGTGGCCTCCTTACAATGTATTTTAAAAAAAAACACCCTTTTATATTTCATTAAATGGACATCCAAATAATTTATTTCTGTTTTATGAATATGTAAAACGAATGCTAGAAATGAAGTTGTCTCTTTCATATAATCAATAAAGGTTTTTATCTCATCCATATCACCTTTGCAAAGCACAAACATGTCATCCAAGAATCTTGTGTAAAATAAACAGTTTTTAAAAAAGGGTGATTTCACCAAATACTTCTTCTCCCATTGCAAAATTACAGTGTTTAAAGAGAATCCACCACATGCACAGCCCATTGCAATGCCCTTAGTTTGCAAAAATATTTCTTTTTCAAAAACCAGAAAAATTATTCTAACAAATTTTCATACACATTAATGTGTCACTGCTGTAGTACATTATCTGCAAGATATTCTATAAACCATTCCCTTCATAATCAGTGTAGAATTGAAGAATAAAGATCCTTAATACCCAATCTAATGAAAATTAATTCATCATTATATGGGATTTTCCCAATCTTTTCTAAAAAATCCCATGAATCTCGACATATATATATACTTCTCACTGGGTTCGTTTTTTTTACTTTAATATCCAAATATTTAGCCATTGTTTGAGTAATCAAATTCCTTGCATCCACTATTAATCTGAAAGGAGGTTGTTCAATTTTCTTATGTAATTTCGGGAGCCCAAACACTGTTGGTATCCTTGGTTTATCCATATTCAAGTAATTAAAGTCATCAATAGGAAGTGGACCATCTATTAATAAATCTTGCAAAATGATGCGTGTTCTTCTATACACCATATTCAATTGGTTGAGTGAAGCTTTTTCATAAAAGTTTCATTTTCAAGATTCTCCTTCATCTTATTAATATAGTCCGCTGTCCTCATTACAACCATTCCACCTCCATTATCTGGCTTTAATAACCTTATATCCCTATTATTTTGTAAATCTTTCAATTTCTGCTTCTCTTTCTGTGGCATATTGTTTTTCCCAAAATTATATTCACCTCTATTCGCACTTAGTGCTTTTCTAATATCGAGCTCACATATTTTTTCATAGCATTGTATAAGTGGTTGCAAGAATGGATTAAATGCACTAGACACACGCACTGGGGTCATCACTTCCACTAACTTACAACTGCTCTGACATGAGTTAGACCATGTTAACAATTATTTCAAGGGCAATGGTCTCAAATTAAATGTGAAAAAATGTAGCATAGTTCATGTTGGTGAAGAAAACATTTTCATACAGTATATAGGGTATAGAGAATCATGAAGTGCAGTGGATTAGCAAGGAGGAAGTAATGATTGCTATGAAGAAGATGAAGAATGGAAAGGCTGTTGGTCCAGATGACATACCTGTGGAAGCATGGAGGTGTTTAGGTGAAATGGCAGTGGAGTTTTTAACTAGATTGTTTAATGAAATCTTGGAAAGTGAGAGGATGCCTGAGGAATGGAGAAAAAGTGTTTTGGTACCAATTTTTAAGAATAAGGGTGATGTGCAGAGCTGTAGTAACTACACAGGGATTAAACTGATCAGTCACAGCATGAAGTTATGGGAAAGGGTAGTGCAAGCTAGGTTAAGAAGGGAGGTGATGATTAGCGATCAACAGTATGGTTTCATGCCAGGAAAGAGCACTACAGATGTGATGTTTGCTCTGAGAGTGTTGATGGAGAAGTACAGAGAAGGTCAGAAGGAGTTGCATTGTGTCTTTGTGGACTTAGAGAAAGCATATGACAGGGTGCCTAGAGAGGAGTTGTGGTATTGTATGAGGAAGTCGGGAGTGTCAGAGAAGTATGTAAGAGTGGTACAGGATATGTACGAGGGTAGTGTGACAGCGGTGAGGTTTGCAGTGGGAGTGATGGATGCATTTAAGGTGGAGGTGGGATTACATCAAGGATCAGCTCTGGGCTCTTTCTTATTTGCAATGGTGATAGACAGCTTGCCAGACAAGATCAGACAAGAGTCCCCGTGGACTATGATTGCATATGATTTTGTGATCTGTAGTGAGAGTAGGGAACAGGTGGAAGACACGACGATGACCCCAAGCATACATCCAAATCAACAAAAGAATGGCTTCATCAGAAGAAAATTAAAGTTTTGGAATGGCCCAGCCAAAGGCCAGACCTAAATCCAATAGAATATCTGTGGGGTGACCTGAAGAGGGCTGTGCACAAGAGATGCCCTCACAATCTGACAGATTTGGAGCACTTTAGCAAGGAAGAGTGGGCAAATATTGCAAAGTCAAGATGTGTTATGCTGCTAGCCTCCTACCCAAGAGGACTGAATGCTGTAATTAAATCAAAAGGTGCTTCAACAAAGTATTAGTTTAAGGGTGTGCACACACAACAAAGTATTAGTAAGGGTATGCACACTTATGCAACCAGCATATTGTACATTTTTTATTTTTTATATTTTGTCCCCTAACAGAGTTTTTCAATTGAATTGTAGAGTTTATATGTCACATTAAAGGTAGGAAAAGTTTTGAAATGATTTATTGTGGTGTCATTTTTTTATATCACAAAAACATGGCATTTTAACAGAGGTGTGTAAACGTTTTTATATCCACTGTATATGTATGTATATATAAGTACACTAAATATTGGATGCATAACTGAGTAGTCATTTCAGAACTGCCTTAACTAGTTTGTTTCACCCTCATGATCAAACTACATGATACCCACACCTAGCCATGGAATATTGCTAAATGAAAGCATTACAGATGCATCTCTCATCTATATTGACAAGGGTTTAGTGGCATCAGTTCACAAAGGGAAGGGGGTTACCTCAGACCCTAACAATATTAGACACTGATTAATATTATATATAAAAGGATGGAGAAAGTAGTAATAGAGCTTATCCAAAATTAAACAAGGTCTTACATCTGTCAGAAAGGAAACAGTATGTCTTCTGAATCTTGTAGAATTCTTTGAGTCTTCTGGAATTTTTTTGAAGAGGTAACCACAATATTTGATGAAATTAAAAAAGGAACAAAGAAATCCCACCACAACAAACATGTAAGTTATAACTATGCATGCAAACATCAAAGAAAACCCAAAACACCTGGAAACACACCTCAGCTGAAACACCAAATCAGGCTTCTATGGAATATAAGAATGGAGACCTGACGTGCTGCAGGAGACAGCTAGGGACATTGAGGAATGAGAGAAGACCCTGCTACACTTGCTTGTTTGTTCTTGTGGGGGAAGGGAAGGCTGCATGCCTTAGGGTTCATAAGCTTTTAATGTCCACTATTTTAGGTTGGAGAGTATAACAGGAAGTCTCTGTTTCTAAGCAGGAAGCAGTGCAGTCTGTTGGCTTACTCTACTTTTGGCGATGAATAAAAGCTTAACTTTATGCCTAATTATCGAGTGCTGGTCGGACTGTGAAGATACCAGGCATAACGTTGAAAGTAACGCACCTATGAGACCTGTAGATCCGATATTTGCCTGGATGATGTCATCAGCATGGTAGTACTCCCAGTGGATCCAATATTTGCCTGGAGGATGTCATCAGCATGGTAGTGCTCCCAGTGAATCCAATATTTGCCTGGAGGGTGTCATCAGTATAGTAATACTCCCAATGGCTCTGATGTTTGCCTGGAGGATGTCATCACCATGGTAATACTCCTGGTGCATCCGATATTTGCCTGGAGGATGTCATCAGCATGGTAATACTCCCGGTGGATCCGATATTTGCCTGGAAGATGCCATCAGCATGGTAATTCTCCCGGTGGATCCGATATTTGCCTGAAGGATGTCATCAGCATAGTAGGACTCCCGGTGGATCCGATATTTGTCTGGATGATGTCATCAGCATGGTAATACTCCCACTGGATCCGATATTTGCCTGGAGGATGTCATCAGCATGGTAATACTCCCAGTCAATCCAATATTTGCCTGGATGATGTCATCAGCATGGTAATACTCCCACTGGATCCGATATTTGCCTGGAGGATGTCATCAGCATGGTAATAATCCCACTGGATCCGATATTTGCCTGGATGATGTCATCAGCATGGTAATACTCCCAGTCAATCCAATATTTGCCTGGATGATGTCATCAGCATGGTAATAATCCCACTGGATCCGATATTTGCCTGGATGATGTCATCAGCATGGTAATACTCCCAGACAGACACATATTGGCTATGACTTTGGGCTCTGCTGGCCAACAGGTTCAAAACAGCAAAAGCAGCAATCAAACAAATAAGTAAGTGAATAAATAAATAAATAATAAACTGTCAGATCAAACAAAATAACACACCTACATTCCCCCTTCACTCCAAGTGTGAGGTTTTGCCTGTTAACTTACTACACCCACAGGCACACATCAGTAAGGAAAAGGCAAAGATCAAATGTCATGAAAATCACATCAACACATAAACAAAGGTAATTACTGATCCTGCCTTTATCTCAGTAAGGATAGTGAACAACTTAGAGCTAATTTCTTCCACTTACATTACATTGAAATCAACTATGGCACAAACAGAAACCATAAACAGCCTGTTAAATGCACTGAACTTCAGCAGGCCAGCCATGATAATAGTGGTATTTGCATGAACATACATTACTAATCACACTGTTAACAAAACAAATGACGTCCTCCCACATGATAAGGAAGAAAAGCTTTAATGATTCCAGAAGGCTTCAGGAACTGCTTTTATACTCAATTTCATCAAACCTATTTAGACAGGATACTTAGCTGTTCTGTAAAATAATGTCTGATCTACTTCTGTCTGATACTTCACCAAGAGAACCCTGTTGTTGGAGCTAACATAAGATCATAGGATTGTAATATGTGAAATAACTGCATATTAATAGCAGAAAAAAATGTGACAGATACAATGCCATCAAAGACTAAGGAATAAGCCTGCCATTATATTTCAAAGAAACCAATTTTTGATTTCTTTCAAAAATAATCTCTCTCTACACACACACACACACACACACAAACACACACACACACACACACACACACACACACACACACACACACACACACACACACACACACACACACACACACATTTATAAATGTTCCAGTGAACTTATGAACCTAAAGAATCATTAATGTGCTGAAATGCTGATCTGAGATTTTCTTCTTGGATTAGGTATGGAATCAAACGGCATCTTGCTCCATTATCAAACAGCAAAGGTATTTAATGAAAGAGTGCTTCCGTATTAACATAGAAAAAATATAAAAATAACCAATTACTGAGCAGAAATGAGTAACAATTTCTAATGCCATTTGTTTTTCATCAGAGTGTAGGAAGATAGAACAAACTAAAAACATATTCAACAAGAAAAAAAAATCAGATGTGATTTGCTGCTAATGATTTGTCTTAGCAAATATCTATTAGACAATAAACTAATAGAAGCTATTTTCAGGAAAACAATACTTTCAACAAACACAAACCGAACCACAGAAAACTGCTATAAGGAAAAAGCAACATAATCCAAATCAGAAGTGACTCGTAGCAATGTGGATATGGTAAAATAGTTTATTACACTTTGAAGGCTTTCGTCTACATATACATAAGACTTCTTCAGAATACTTTCTTTGAACATCAAATGAATTTTGCTCTTGTGCAGAAAACTTTATTCTTTGCACTCCTTAAGTATATGGAAATCAAGATTACAATCACATAATCTCAGGAAAACAAAAAAAAACAACAATCCAGTCTCTGATTAGTTCTGATAATCTTATTGTGAAAGCATTTTAATACATTTGGTCTTTCACTGTGTTAAGTGAAGCCATTCATAAAGGAATGGGCTTGTTAATCAGTTTTACTTCCCTTCTTGTCTTATTTGCTTCTTTAGGAAATACTAGTGAATGCTTTCCTGCTACTATGTAAGGATTTATAAAAGTCAGAGGTCAGAGGAAGGATTACAGCTCAAGGAAGCCACAATCTACCGAACAAATGATTTTAATCCACCTGTGGTTTCAACAGTCGTTCAGAACAATTATGCTGAAGACTAAAACAGTTTTAGAACAAGTAATACTAAATTCTGTGAATAAAATGGTGTGGCTTATGGTCAATTCTTCAAAACCCATTTCATTCTTGACAATATTCTTTTTAATGTAACAGTGGTAGAATGCAAGCATTTTTGGAGGAGGGTTCTAACTCCCATGTAAGGGCTTCTACCCTACTACACCTTATTTAAATATAAAAATACCAGATATGCAGGAACACTCAGGGTGGGGGCAGCTTCCAATGCAATAGCCCTTTTAATAGGTAAGGATTCTAAGTAAATGTTCTACTTCACTGTTACGATGGCTGGTTATGTTGGATGTGTCTGGAAGTTTAGCTCAGAGGGTTATATTAACAAGCTCTTCAATAGCTTCATCCTACATTTCTAGGATTATATCCTACAGGTTTTACATGCAAACTGTGTGAAGATGAGCAAGTCCCTTAGCCAGGCAGTGCAATTGGGTCATCCTTGAAAAGGGACAATTGTGACCAGTAGGATTACCCAGTTAATTAGATAAAAATAAATACTAACTGTAATTAATGGATTGTGAATTTAAGAAGAAGATGCTAAGGCATCTTAAAATGAATCCCTAAGTGGATGGAGTGAGCATGATGACATAGGCATCACTGCACCTGACATCACATGATGAGATAGACATCACTGCACTTGACATCACATGATGACATAGGCATCACTGCACCTGACATCACATAATGACATAGGCATCACTGCACCTGATGTCACATGATGACAGGCATCACTGCACCTGATGTCACATGATGACATAGGCATCAATGCACTGACATCACATGATGACATAGTCATCACTGCACCTGACATCGCCTCATGCTCCAGGAATGATAACCTGCATGCAACGAGGGAGATGCTCCCCAGTTTGAACCAGAACATGCCTAACCTGTATGCAGAACCCCAATCCCTCTCTCTTGGAAGGGTAAGATGACATGGGGGGTTCAGTCCCTCTCCCTTTGTCCTGCTCTTCCAGCACCCCAAACTCAGGTTGGTCTGGTTCACAGTCAGGGCTCCATCTTTCCTTGTGTGCCCTACAGCTGAGGTAAGTGTTGGCCTTTAAGCATTCAAACTGAAACAGACTAGTATAAAAGGAAGAAGATATACCCACAGTACTTGTTGGATAAACATGAGGCATACCCTTTTCTTCTTCTCAAAAGGAAAAAATATTATAAAAATGCTATATTCCTAGTAACATTCCAGTATTCAGTTAAGGGCATAAAAACATATAACTAATTGTGACTTGACTAATCATATGCATTCATTAACACATACAACTTCACTGAACTCAGAAGGCCTCAATGCTTTTAATATGAAATTGCTTGCAGAGCAGTCATTTCAGTTTTACATCGAGTGAGTTGATGCTCACACTTTGCAGATCGCTCTGTGCAGACAAAAGATGCATTAATGCCAGAGTCCTTCTGTGCTATTGTATTGTGGCTTCCAGAGAAAGACATTTCACTCCGACCTCATGATTACTCTTTCTTTGCGGTGCCATAACCTTGGAATGTGAATAATAAAGGTATAAACTCTGAAATGGGGGTCAACGGAGTGCTTCCTCCCGGCAAAACAGGTTTTGTGTTGCTTTTCATTTTTGGTGTTGTTGTTGTTGTGTCTTTTGGCTTTTCCCGATTTGGGGTTGCCACAGCGGCACTCCGGTCCGCTAATGACTGGCAGTTGATTTTTATGTGCCGAGTTGCCAGCCCTGATGCACAACCTTCAACGAAGGTGCGCCCATTCACGTATGTCTCCACGCAGAAGACGCTCTAGCTGAGAATCAAACTGGACAGCGTCTTACTATGAGGCGACAACGCTTATAAATCATATGATGTGAAGCACATTAGGCGTTACATACATATATAGGAACTTGACATTTCAGTTTCAAATTATTTTATTTCTGAAGAAGTTCCTGGTTAAATAGAACAAAAGTACTTAACAGGGTTATGTTGGTGTCTCTCTACAGATTATTTTTGTATTTCTTTTGGAACATTTCTGTACACAGTCAGATTGTGGTTTATTTAATCTATCTAACTAAATTTGGTAGTGACTGTAAAACCTGTACGATTGTTAAAACCCCTTCTTGTACTCATTCTCCATAAAGGGCTAAAGCAGATCAGCTGGTAGTGGCTTAAGCGTGGCAGCAACCTTAATGCCAAGAAGTGCAGGGTATTTTAAATCATTACAATTTCCAAAGATGGTTGAAGGCATAAGCCGTGGCACTATTTTTTATTTTAATATAACTAAAACGGATTTTTAAAGCTCAATTTCAGGCAACCAAAGTTTGTTTGTTTTTTTTTTAATTTTGGTAATTTGAATTAATTGGTGTTTGCCTGATAGTGAGACAGTGTGCTTTTGTTAAATTCAGTATTATTCCTTTCAGGAAATCTATCACCCTGTCCTCAAACCAAATTAATTATACCTCTTCAGAACAGACACAATCTACAAAAATCTGGGTACGACAAAAATATGGGTACGTATGTTAGTAACAAGCTTTGCTTCGATCACCATGTCTTATTAGTGGTTAGAAGATCATTTTACATTGTAACTTAGCCTTCAGAATATGACCTGCATGTCTAAAGAAGTCCTATTCCACTGTATTCATCCAATATTCATCCTACCATTGAGTATAATGCCGTGCTTGGCATCTCTCTAAACATGTACGCAAACTCAAAACACCTCAGAGATTCCATAACAAGCAAATCTTCGGCCTCTGTACCCTGAGTTATCTGCATAATTAAAAGCCCCCTCTTCATGGTATAGCACATATAAGGGTCTTGTGGTGAGATCTCTGCTAAGCTTTTGAGCAATGAAAAACCCAGTACATACATTCAAATCTCTTTCATCTCTGTAGAACCATCAGTGCAAATAGAACCTGCTCTAGTGAGCTAAACCATTACTGTCACCTCAGAAATATGTCTTGGCATGATGGATACTCAGCCCAACAAAGAGTTACCTCGCCGATTTCCATGCCTTTAAAACATGATTTGCACATCAGAGAGAGCAATTCCTTAGCAACCCTCAAAATCAGACCGACTAAATGGATGAGTGACTGTAAATCCACACAAGGCATTACATGGGAACAGTCTGTCTAATAGGGCGACTAGTAGATTTTTATTACTGTTGGGCAATATTGCTCACTTTTTCAGTGGTTACTAGAGCTGTGAGCTTAGTATCTACGTATGACTCTATGTACCTAATATTAACTGCTTTGTGGTGGTAACTGAATACCTTTACTATAACGAAACTGCGTCAGCTAATAATGATATTTACATTGTTATAAAACCATGACACCAAGAAACTGTTTAATTAGTGAAACTTGATAAATTTATTTTGTCTGAAAAAAATATTATTTCACCAAAGGGATTTAGTGATTATATTTAATAAGCAAGCAATTTTCATGCTTTCTGGTAAACTCCTTCAGTACTAAATAATACACAAATTATTATTTATAAAACGGTCTGTTATCCAATACTTTGGTTAAATTAAAATCTGTTCCCTTATTTTGCATCATGATAAAGACAAAGATTGGTATTCATACTAACAAGGTTTCACAGATCCATAAAGGGAAGGTGTGAATCTTGCCGGCATGCATATATTTAAATATTTAAATTAGCAAAGCACAAACACTGACTTTCTTTCTTTCTTAGAAACTTTTGCTTAAACTAACCAAGTAAACCCTCAGCTCTACTGCTATAGCTCTACTATAGCACCCTCCTTTCCCTCCCCCTCCCATTATCTGCACTATCCCCCCCGTTCCTATCAATGTCTATACATTGTCCTTATTTTGAACGATTATCTTTTTGTTTTTACTGACATATGTAATAAATTTTAGTCCACTACTATCAGTGCAACCCTTAATGTTCATAATTTTTTTCTTTTGTTTTTCTCTTTATAATTCATTTTGTATTTGCATTGTTATTTTTAATAGTTTTTGTCCTGTATGTCATCTTTGCTTATGTTTGCTGAGGCTCTTTTCCCTTATGTCTCTATTGAAAATGGGCTGCTTACTATCAGTGCAATGCAAATAGTTAATAACCTTTTCTTTTTTACAATTATTTTGTATTCTGATTGTTATTTAATATTTGCATATTGTCACTTTATCTTTATTTATGTTTGCTGGGTCCTTTCCCCTCGGGTCTCCACTGAAAATGCGTTTGTTTGCAAACTCAGTTGGACTAACCCGGTTAACAAATGTGAAATAAATAAATAAATAAAAGTTTCTGCACTCTCCTCTTCCTCCTGTGATGGGTGTGGTGAATTTGAAGAATGCGAGGAAAGTTCTAGAAATCTCCAATACATTGTCAGCAGTAGATCACATCTCGCAGAGAGAAAGGTGCTGCAATAGTCTTGGTTGTGCAATATCTAAATAGTACATTATAAAATGAATTTCTGACTAAAAAATTTCACCAGACAAACTGAGTTATGAGCATGTTAATTCAGCACAAGTAGGAGCGAATTCTGCCTTCTGGATCATTTACCATTTTCTCAATTTTGGTTCTTGTTTGTTGCTGGTTGTTAATATGGCAGAAGACAGTCCACAGATGAATACAAGGCATGTCTCATGAACAGAGTTTGATCAATTGCAAACTTCTGTTAATAATTTAACTTTGCTAATACAGCAACTGATTCAAAATTTGCAAAACACAGTAAATGGTGGCTTGCAGAATGGCTCAGGAGAGCTGAATTCACATATGCAACCTTTCAATTCATCTTTTGATGGTGTTCCACCTGGGCAGGAACATTTTCAAGCCCATTCTGCAGTAAGATATAATATATCTAATTCATCTGGAACTGCAAATGCTACAAACAACTCAAGGCTGGAACAGTGGCTTAATTCAGCAGTGCTTTCAACTCCAGAGGGTGTGGCCCACCAAACAGCTATTGAAGGTAATTGAACACTGTATCATGAATTTTTAACCAGATATCGTAAACTTTTTCATGAAAATGTGTATTTTAGAGAATGAATTAAGCGCAGGCAGGTCTCAAAGGGCCTGCAGTACTGGAAGCCATTACATAAAGATTTACTCAGTATGTATGACAGACATGGCTGTGAGCTAATGGAACTGTTGGTTCATTATAATTCTAAAGAAATGGATGAGCTGTATTCAACAATTACGACCATGGATGAAACTATTATTCAAGATAAAGCTTTTCATCAATTTAAAGTGCAGTACGACAGAATTTTTTCCGAAATAGACAATATGAGCAAAACCATAAACCAATAGAAAAACCACAAGTTGGAAAGGGACAGATTAGATTATTTAAATGATAAAGCATACCCCAGTCCACCCAAAGGGCAACAAAGAACTGTCTCTTTCTTCGACAATCAGAATACTGACTGTGGAGATGAAAATGATCAGGTTTTCACTAATCAGCAGGCACCTTTGGACCAGCCTGGTGTGTGATGGTCAGAACAAATCTGGAACAAGAGGGTGAATTACAGCTATAGGTCTGTGAATTATCTACTGAACTAACAACAGAGGAGGATGTCCCATTCCATGGACAGGAACCAGTGGAACTGGTAGGTGACTTATGTGCATCTAATTCTTTGTCCATTATAAAAAACTGTACTGGGGATTTCAGCGTGTATAACTTTAGTGCCTACAATATAACTCAGGTTCATGCAGTAAAGGCCTGACATTTATACCTATGAGAAGAGCTGATGTGTCTAAAACTTTAATAGACTTAAAATTATATGTGAGAAAGCCGAACTTGTCTGTTTATTTTAACAACAGTTATTCTGTACCAACAAATTTATGCAGCCCCAGCACTTTCAACCCTGACTTGCATCCTATGTTAAAAACCTTTGAGGATGCATGTGAACTGGATTTGAGACATTTGCTTGAAAATAATACCCTACCTATTTCCTTTAACTTAACATCTGTGCAACGTAATCTAATGGAAGACATTAAAACATCAGGCTCTCTTCGATTTATGCAGCCTGATAAAGGAGGGGGTATCATCATTATGGACCAGGTGGACTATAACCAACGCATGCTCCAACTGTTATATGAGGACTGTTATGCTGAGGTATCCCTGAATGAAGTCAATATTTCATATAATAGAGTAGATTGTTTTTTATATGATATGTTAACTTAGGGTCAGCAGTCTGTGGAACAATATAATTATGTTTGTAATACCGCTCCTAAGTTGGTCACAATTTTTGCTGTGCCAAAATTACATAAAGACTTATATAACCCCCCCCAACCCATTGTTAATAGTACTTCCTCAAAGACGTATTATATAGCAAAATTTATTGATGAACAACTAAAACAATACTTGGTTCCTGTTAAACATCTCTGTCGGGATTCTTGGGATTTTTTTGGTGAAATGTAATGACTCACAACAATTCAGAGAGGGAATTTTTCTGACAATTGATGTAAAAGACTTATTTACCTGCATCCCCCACAATACTGGGATAGAATGGTTTATTGAATATTTCACTGACTATGTACATGTTGAACAGGATAAGATAAATACAATTTCACATTTACTTGAAATGGTTTTATACAATGACTTTTTGTATTATGATGGCCAGTATTTTAAACAAGTAACAGGTGTAGCCATGGGCTCACCTTGTGGGCCATTATATGCAAATATGGTTATGTTAGTATGGGAATTACATTATTTATTTAATAGTGACTTTTTCAAGTATGTTAGGATGTATGTCCATTTTTAGATGATTTGTTTATTGCTTGAGATGGTTCTGTTGATTTAATACCAGAATTTGTACAATCTTTAAATACTACAACTGAGTTTTTGAAGTTTACATACCAGTTAGGTGCGAACTATATATCTTACTTGGATGTAGAATTAACTAGAACAGAAGCTGGTTTAAAAGCCTGTGTTTTTAGAAAAAGAACTTATTCAAATAAATACTTGCATTTTACAAGCAACCACCCATACCATGTCAAAAAAGTTGTTATAAAGGGACAGATGATACGGGCTACCAGAAAGGTAACTGATGTGCTTGACTTCTTAAATGAAGTTCACTTTATAGGCAACATGTTTGTGAATAGTGATTACCCGGTGACGATGGTTAACAATCTAAAATTTAAGATCATTAAGAAGAGACTATCAGGCCAGTACATTCCCTTATTACAAAACTATCATGCCAGACCATTTGGTGAAGCTTATGGAGACGTTTCTCCTTCTACAAATGGTATCTAAAATGGAACTATAAGAATAATGGCATTAGACAATAGGGTGACACCCTTTCCAAAATGAGAAAGTGGTGTGCAACAAGCAAAAAATAGAAAAAAATGCATTTATTTCTGCATTCAATACCCATAGTAAAAATATAATGGATATTATTAATAAAAATCGGGCTTTTGTTAAAATAGATAAACAGCTAATGGAAAAAATTGGTAATTTTCCTGATTTTGTATTTAGGTGGTATAGTAACCTTAAAGACTAGTGTGACAGTTTGTCCCTTTTACATATGCAACCTGTGCAGAAAATGACAAAGTGTGGAATGTGTTCACAGTGCAAATTTATTTTGGAATGTAACCAGGTGCACTTGGGTTCCAAGTGTATTATAGTTTCTGGCCGTTTTTATTGCCAAACAACAGGAGTGGTTTATGCTGCAAAATGCAGCTCTTGTCCTGCATATTATGTGGGGGTTCCTATCAGATCCACAAAAAATCAAATTCTCGAATGCTTATATGAGCAGAAATTCAGTTAATCGAAATCGATATTGTGAGATCGCAGTACAGTGAAGATCGGAAAATTTGCCCTTACCTCACTGTAGTGCGATCTCGGAATTGGAATATATTTTTAGGGGGGGTGTGGGAGGCGCAGCCCCCCACAATAGCAATTTTGATTACCTGCGTTTTCTATCATCTGAGTGTTTGTGATTTTGATTTTTCATCTATGTAATCTAGACCCTTATGTGGGAAAGACTAAGTGAAAATTTAAACAACGGGTGTATGAACACATTTATGATATGCATACACATAAAGAGACTAGTGTTTTAGTTAAACACTTAAAGGAATTCTCAAGCCATAGTTTTAAATTTGTCATACTGGAACAGTTGCAAAAAAAACCCTGGGGGGGGGGGGCATGGGGTATTTTTTTAGAACACAGAGAGTTGTGGTGAATTTTACACTTGAATGCATCTGCTTATTCAGGGTTTAATGATATAGTGTCTATTTCTTGTGAGTTAAAATTAAAAACTTTTGATAGATAGTTATATCTAAATATTTATATAAATGTTTTAAAAACTGTATTGTTAAAAGCATTTCATTTTAATGTGGTGTTGTTTTATAATGCTATGTCTTTAAGACTCAAGTGGTTGGGTAGGCTATAAAACAGTTTGTCACATGATTTTTGAATGTCTGAAAAAGGCTGGTATTTTCCAGCCAAAAGCGCTTAATGGAATAAAGTTTTAAAAGGTGTGTTTTAAAATAGTGTGTTTCTTGTGAATTCTGCCTTCTGGATTATTACCATTTTTTCAAGTAGGTGCATTAACAGAAGAACGCACTCTGATTGAACCAAAGTATAGAGCAAATACAACAACTTAAGGTTACTAAGCAAGTGATAATACTAATAAATGTTTATAACTCATATGATCACAAACCAGTCTCACTGATGGTACCAGCGTCAACCCCTCCTTTTCCTGTTTTTCACTTCAGTTTGGGCATCACATCAACAGTCCCTATCCACTAGAGTCGATGCCTAAGCAATGACATATTAACAGTGTACAGTATCTATAAATACAAACATCAGACCACAAAAGATCAAACTCAAGAAATCAAAACTCAAGATATCTTTTGCCAATTATGTATATGAACTTAAACATCATATATCAGCATGGAAAGGGCATATTTCCATTTTCCACTGCACCACAACCTCCAACAAAGCAATGCGAACATTATATGATATATAACGAATGTATGACTAATTGAAAGGTTGGTGTGTGCATATATATATATATATATATATATATATATATATATATATATATATATATATATATATATATATATATATATATATATATATATATATATATATATATATATACACACACACACACACACACACACACACACACACACACACACACACACACACATGTATGGGTCCCTATCAGTTGATCAAGTTTTCAGAAACTCGAAATTCACATGGATGAGACCATATGATTGAGTTTTTGAAAACTCAAAGCTTTTGAATGCAGATTGTGGTACAGTGAGGATCACGAAATTTACCTTTTTTCTCACTGTAGTGTGATCTCAGAGTTGGTATATATAGTTTTCAGGGGGTGTGGGGGTGCAGGGGAGGGCTTGCGTTTTATTTATTTATTTATTTTTTTTGATGCTTGGATTTTTGGAAACTCGATCATATCATCTCAACCATATGAATTTTGAGTTTCTGAAACCTCAATCATCTGATCTCTCTCTCTCTCTCTCTCTCTCTCTATATATATATATATATATATATATATATATATATATATATATATATATATATATGTATATACATATATATCTATATATATGTATATATATATAGATATATATATATATATTCTTCTTCTTCTTTTGGCTTTTCCCGGTTAGGGGTTGCCACAGCAGATCACCTGTCCGCTCATGATTGGCAGTGGACTTTTACGGTGTCGAGTTGCCAGCCCAGCACCCAACCTACCACAGAAGGCACACACACACACACGCACAGACACACACACACACACACACACACACACACACACACACACACACACACACACACACACACACACACACACACACACACACACTCATGCCTAGGGCCAATTTAGTGTGTCCAATCCACCTACAGCATGTCTTTGGGATGTGGGAGGAAATCAGAGCACCTGGAGGAAACCCACGCGACCACAGGGAGGACATGCAGACTCCGCACAGAAGGCACCCCAGCTGAGGATCGATCCACAGAGCCTCTTGCTGTGAGGCACCACCGCGGCCGCCTATATATATATATATATATATATATATATATATATATATATATATATATCTGTGTGTGTGTGTGTGTGTGTATATATTGCCACAAATTAAATCTAGGTACAGTTGACATCTGTTTAGTTGATACAATTTGGTCCACTAAACAGATAGTAAACAGATGTGTGAGAAGGCTATGTTACCAGGGTTGGTGAATATACAGTTTCCCCTGGTACATTGCAATTTCACAGTTACAACATATATTTATCAGGGGGTGTGGGGGCACAGCCACCCACATGGGGGGTGTAGAGGGCTTCCCCCTTGCAAAACACTTTTTCTACTTGCATGCTCTAAGGTTGTGTCTCAAAGCATGCATATTTAAGGTCATTTTTTTTCAATATTTTTAATTTTCTTGATGCTATGTATATATTATATTATTTTGTCAAATGTTTGGAATATTGAACGTGTTTTCTGCTGGCATTTACAAGTGAATAGTCATTTGACTGAAAATGCTGCCATTACTTTGTGGGAGGTCATGGTATAATGGGGAGGGGGCATTTGACCTTTCCCCACTGCAGAAGGGTAGCTAGGTCATTTGGAGTCCAGGGTGAGACCCGCAGTTGGTACCACCCCCTCACCTACAGAGCAAAGAATTTTTTTTTTTAAACAGGGATGGAAAAAATGCCCTGACAACAACTTTTCACAAAAACATAAGAGATCAAGAGGCTCAAAAGCATGTCAAAATAGGAAATTTTGTAGTTGAACACAGTTTGAGAGTTAATCATTTAACTGTCATGTGATGTACCAAACAACACAGCTCTAGCATTTTAAAGAAATCACACAGTTATTAAAAATAAAGTCGAATTCAGAACAATCCACATCTTCTTGCAGGTACAGTCTAAATGCCAACAGCAGCATAATAAATTATACTATTAATAGCTTGGTAAGTATGAACTGCAACAAAGAAAAACACGAACTAACTGTGGCTATGGCGCAGACAGAGAAATTATGATCCAAGGGAGAAACAGTTAAAATATATATCCTGACACTATATATATATATATATATATATATATATATATATATATATACACACACACACACACACACACACACACACACACACACACACACACACACACACACACACATCACTCTATTAAGAAAACCCACCAAATGCTTGGCCTCCTATATAGAAACAAAAGGTTCCTCACCCCCGACGCCAGAATCTTACTAGCGAATGCTTACCTTATTCCTAATATTTTCTATAGCTCACAAATTTTTACAAATCTTCAGTCTTCTCTTGTCACTAAACCTGAAACTACCTATGACAAAGTAACTAGATTTGCTGCTAATCTGCCATCAGATCACATCACTGTCATGCCCTTAGATCAATCAGTTGGCTAGAGTTCCCTAACCAACTTAAAGTCACCCAAATGTTTGTCATTCACTCTATCATCAGTAAACCTTCTTCTTGCCGTAGTTTGTCCTCACTACTCTCATTTTATGCCCCTCCCCGATCTCTAAGGAGCTGACTTTAACATTGGTTACAGATTCATAAACCTAAAAAATCTGTTGGACAGAACTTATATAGCTGCTCACCCTCTCTTCAATGGAACAAGCTTCCTATGACACTGCGAAGCATACCTTAAGCTTATAAATTCAAGAGATCTCTTAAAGAATACCTGAATCACTCTTGGAAATATCACTGTAACCACCCTACCTGAACTGTCTACTGTTTTCTTTTCTTTTTATTCTTCTGTCCTTCCTTAACATATTTTTCTTCTGTTGATTTCAATTTCCAGTCAATATACTGCATTTTACTATCTTCTACTCAGAATATCTGTTATACCTGCATGCACTTTTGTTATATATAATTTCCTCTAGTTTCTATTCTTCTTTTTTATCATTATGTTATAAATTGCTAATCTTATTGTATTATATTTCTATTGTAACATGTATTTTTTTGTATTTGTATTGTGAAGCTTTTCTCCTTGGACCTCCGCTGAAAAAGGGCTTTATCCTAGTCGGACTTTCCCAGTCAACAAATGTCAAATAAATAAAATAAATAAATAAATAAATATATATATATATATATATATATATATATATATATATATATATATAGAGAGAGAGAGAGATGAAGCGACATAATGTTTACTACACAAAAAGTTCAGTGTGCATTGTATAACCATTTGTAGCTGGTTTACATCATAGTGGCAGGTCTTTGTAACACAATGTTTTTAATAATTAGTGCTAGTTCAATGAACACTCGATCATCTACATAGCAATGTGTGGTTTATTGTCCGCTAACAGCCCCAGTGACATAATAAGATACCAGACACTTACACTGAGTGCGTTCACTGGTGAGTAATGGGGTGAGCTCTACCAGGCAATACAGGATGTACTCAGAGTGCCCCTTCAGTTATAATATGACCCCCAAACATAACAAATAGAGACAATTCAAAGTGTAAACAAGAAAGCAACGCAAGCACAAAAAATACTGAAAAAAAAAGAAAAAATAGTCTCTTGAATTTGCACTGGATTTATCTTATACACACAAGGTTCAGGGTTTGATTCTTACCTTTGGGATGAGAAGTTTGGCCAGACTTCAAAATACTGCTCAAGGGCAGATAGCCTTGTAATAACCTATGAATTTACACACATGATTCTATTGTTACTGCACAAAACAAACCATGGTAGGTATATATATATATATATATATATATATATATATATATATATATATATATATATATATATATATCCAGTTTTAATGCTAGTCATGAACAAAAGAAGTATCTGAGCTGACATTATTTAATTTTAGCACATGTTTTATAAAAACAGTAATAATTTTAAATATCAAACCCAGTAACTATTTATGCACTGCATTACACATGCTTATATTATTTTATGATATTCTTCAGCTACTTATACATCAAAGGGAGAGCAAAGATTTCCAAAGCCCTACACCAGTCTCTGGCTCAGGCATACAGTATAATACTTTGGGCAGCACAATTTTGTATTCTGCAGATCTGCAGTAATCCTACTTATTTCAGGGTACTGTTTTGGAGACCTTAGGAAGCCTATTAACAATGCAGAGTACAGCGAGGCCTCATTTTTGTTTATTTTTCTTCTTAGTTCAGTAAGTTAACAAATGGGCTTTCAGAGTATTAAGTAACATGTGCTGGCCCCTGACTGTACCTCTCAACTGTCCAGATTTTTGCAGAATGTCCAAATATTCACCTCATAAAATTTGTGGTTTTCTGGCAGATCAGGGAGGACTGAATGCATTAAATAATAACATGCATTTGTGTGTTTCAGATTTCATTTCCTTCAGAAAATGCACACTAACACAAATTCTGTTATTTTATCAACTTTACAAGTTTAAACTTTATAATAGCAAAATTTAAAACCTGCCCTTATTTTGGGCCTTTAACCCCCATCATTTTAGGCTTTTTCCAGATTTTCTGCACTAAGAGGTTGAGAGGTATTTCCCCTGAAACTGCTTTCACGAGAGACAGAGACATAATGTAGGATACTTTTTTCAATGACCAAGAAGAGACCTGTAATATATATCTGGAGGCTCTGAGTGTCTTGCCCCCCACATTAGGAAATCAGGGGAGACTACTCCCCCTGCAGAAATAACTAAATTGTAGTGAGCCTGATCATCAAGGGGTTTAATTTTCAGTGGGTCATAGTGGAAGGATTTACTATATCCTTATTTTAAAAACAAGAAATATACGCATTAAAATTATGCCTGGCTTTGCTGCATTGCTGCCTGTCAAGCAGCGTAACTATATTGTTTTTCTTTCTTTCTCTAAATCTTCTGGCGATTACTTCAGCAGTCTTTCCAAGCATGCACAACCACCAAATGTCATCAAAACGACCCCCCATGACCCCTTCACCAGCCTGTCTAAGTATGCACAGGCACTAAATGCCGTCAAAATGAAACATCCTTCCCTAATGACCCCATCAGCAGTCTGTCCAAGTAAGCACAAGCATCCACCAAATGTCATGAACGAAACATTCCCCACAACAATGACCCTGTTAGCATGCTGTCCATGTATAAACAAACACCAAATGAAATCAAAATGAAACATTTTCCCAAAGATCCAATCAGTAGTCTGTAATGTATGCACAAGCACCAAAATGATATAACCCCATGACCCCTTCCTAGCCTGTCCATGTATGTATGCACGCAATCACTAAAATGACACATTTCCCCCAATGATCCCTTCATTAGTTTGACTTTGTCCATCTATGCATCACACAAGCACTCCAATGGCAATAAACCTGGAATTAAACAGTTCCCCCAAGAATCCATTCAGCAGTTTGCCCATTGTATGCACCCTGACCCTGCTACTTACTTCACAGCCTTGTTTTTTTTCTGCCCAGCCTAGCTGCTTGCTGAGTCTCTCTGATGCTGTCTGTCCCTGACCCCATGGAATTCAATTTAGGCAACTCTTTTAAAAAAATTATAAATAAATGCACCCACAATGATCTGAAGGATATATATATATATATGTATATATATATATATGTATATATATATATATATATATATATATATATATATATATATATATATATATATATACATATATATATTAATGAAATCACTTGCTGTGGGCTCCAAAGATATAGCTTCAGGCAGTGTTTACTGTACCATGGCACTGCCCCTCTACATGTTTCGCCAATCACAGCTGTTTTTGGAGCAGTGCCTAATGAAGATGACATGACCGGGGGTGGAGGTATGCAGGAACATCTTGAACATTGATTTAGGGTGAATGCATTTCATTTCCCTTAAAGGCAATTAAAAAAAAATTACAATTTTTTTTCCTTTTATTTTTGCATAGGGCATGCAATTTGCACCCTGGGCAAGACAGCCCCAGGACAATTGCCCCATTTGCCCTGCCCAAGCTAAGCTACTCCCTCACTGCTATGTGAGCCTGGAGCTGGAATATATAAGTATCAGAGGTTTTAGAGGTGCAAGGGGGTTTAGGTGTGTGTGGGGGGCTTACCTCCCTGAAAAAAAGCTGGTTTAGGTTTACTTCTCTGTTTGTTTTTCAATGTTGCATGCTTCAGTGCTTTTTCTTACACTTTTGAGGTTTGAGGAAGTGTTTTTTTACTAACTGGAATGTTTGTGTGGATGTGTCTATATAGATCTATATAGATCTAGATCTATATCTACATCTGTATATATATATATATATATATATATATATATATATATATATATATATATATATACATCCAAAACCCTTTTTCCCATTTTTGCACATGGGGTTGGGGTGTCACTTCAACAGTGACAATCATCT
This sequence comes from Protopterus annectens, assembly GCF_019279795.1. Taxonomy (NCBI): domain Eukaryota; kingdom Metazoa; phylum Chordata; order Ceratodontiformes; family Protopteridae; genus Protopterus; species Protopterus annectens. The sequence goes on from NC_056745.1 coordinate 1,501,377,551, forward strand.
AGGGCCAAGGTTTACACCGCCGTGTGGCTAGCTCTACCATGGTAGTTCTTCCACACCACACACTCACACTCACAACTATGGCCAATTTAGAGTGATCAATTTACCTTCTGCATGTGGAATGCGGGAAGAAGCCAGAGCACCTGGAAGAAACCCATGTGAACACAGGGAGGACATGGATACTCTGCTCAGAAGGCTCCCCAGCTGTGAATCAAAAATCAAATTGGGGAACTTTTTACTGTGAGGTGACAATGCTCTCCACTTTGCCACTCTGCTGCCCAAATATATATATAAACGTAATAACCAGCAAAATAGCAGCAGAGGCAACCATGCAACAATAAAGTAGAAGCTGTCACTGATACAGTACATTTCCAAACGTTAATGGTGTGCACAAACAGAAATGAATGCAGAATGTTATGCTCTTGTGATCACCAGCTTGGAACATGACCGTGGGATTTTACAGACTGAATCGACATAAGGTCCAGGCTCAAAATTAAAATTTTTTTAACACCTTCATTGAATTATCACTTGTGGCACTGGCACATTTACATTTATATAAAAGTTAGTAAAAGACAAGAAGGTAGCAAACGCAGTAGGTAATCCAGGAATACAATAAACCAGGTGTTCCAAGGGACCAGAACTTGTATCCACAAAGCATTTATTGTCTTAAAGCTTAAAAAAGTTGAAAAACAAACTGCTGTTGTAAAAAATTAAACAGGTTTAGCGCTTTTGTCTTACAAGTAAAAAACATCATGAGAACCATTACATTTAGAACAGCTAAACTTTTATAACCAAAACCCCACCCTTAATTGAAAGCAAGTCATGAAGCCAAGGCCTGCATTTAAAGCTACATACTCAGCATTCACCTTGAATAGGTATGTGTAATAAATGGTTACAAAATAAAACATCATGAATAAAATAAGTAAAAATAATGTACATATATACATGCTGTGCTTGCAGAAGCCATACTACAAAACAACAAACAATTACATGTTCTTATGTACATTGCATCAACTTGTCTTTTGCCAACTTCAATTTAGACAACCTATATTTTTATTGATCTTTCTTTTAGCTCACTGGCAATAGAAACTGTTTTGTTTAAGCCTGGTGGCATAGTAGCATTAAATCTCAACTGCCAAAGCATTTCTTTATGCAACAACTTATTCTTCCAGTCCCCACAATATGCTGCCAAATCAACTTGTTCTACAGCAAAGAACATAAATTGTAAATGCTTGTAAATACGCTTATTAAAAGCATTATTGGTCTTGCCAATGTAAAAGCTTGGCATTGTGTGCACACAGCAAAATAAATCACTCTCTGTAAAACAATTAAATCCGCCTCCCTTGGCATAGCCCCTGATTTTATTATATAGCCAGCCTTCATAATATTCTTCAACATAGCCAAATTGATTGCATCTTCCACATCTAGAATTTTTAGGAAAATTATCCAACCTGCATGTAGGTTTATTCTCCAAAATACTTTTTAAATGACTCCATCTTTTAAAAGTGAAAGCAGGCTTAACCTTTTTTAAACCTCAGTGTGGCCTCATTGCTACTTAAAATAAACCAAATTTTCAAAATGATCTTTTGTATTTCCTTGGCATTAAGTGAGTAATGAAAAAACATGTTAGCACTTAAGTCGAGGGACTGGTTATTGTGAGCAACAACATATAGATTATTGTTGTACCCATGTTTAAAAATGGAACCATATATACCATTTTGTTCACTCCATACCTGTCCTGCCACCACATCCACCAGGGCACAAGGGTAATTATGTTCCAAAAACATTCTTTTCAAGACAATAAATTCTTCTTGGCACCTGTTGTCATTTGATGTCAATCTAGATACCCTAATAAATTGACTTTTTATTATGCCCTTTTTCTGGTGGTATGGGTGACAGCTGGAATAAAATATAAAATAATTACAATACGTGGGCTTTCTAAATATCCCTGTTTCCAGGGTTTCATCTGGTGAACATTGAATTTTAATGTTCAGATACGTAATTTCATTGGCATTGACATGGTAAGTAAAATCCAAAAACTCAGTACTATGTTGCATCAACCCCAGCAGTTCATTAAATTGCTCTATACTACCTTGCCACAAAAAGAACAGGTCATCTAAGTATCTGTAGTAGGTTTTGCAAAGCATAAAATGTGGAAACTTGAACTAGGACATTAATTCCCCACCTTAACAAAATGCCATTTGCAAACACAGGGGCACAAATAGCCCCCATGGCCACCCCAGAACACTGTTTATAATATTTGTTGCCAAACACCAGGAAAATGTTGGACAATATTATTTCCATGAAATCATGTATTAAATTTTCATCATTTTCAGTTACTCCCCTATAAAGTTTAACTATCTCATCAAACCATAACAAACCTTGTTCTTGTGGGATGACAGAAAACAGACTTTTAATGTCGCAGGTAATAAAGTAATGAAAATCATGGTTAGCCTGCCTTATTCTGTCCAACAAATCCCAGGAATCACCAACGATATATCCAAAAGGTTTAATTATTCTGTCCAACAAATCCCAGGAATCACCAACGATATGTCCAAAAGGTTTAATTATTCTGTCCAACAAATCCCAGGAATCACCAACAATATGTCCAAAAGGTTTAATTATTCTGTCCAACAAATCCCATGAATCACCAACAATATGTCCAAAAGGTTTAATTATTATGTCCAACAAATCCCAGGAATCACCAACGATATGTCCAAAAGGTTTAATTATTCTGTCCAACAAATCCCAGGAATCACCAACGATATGTCTAAAAGGTTTAATTATTCTGTCCAACAAATCCCAGGAATCACCAACGATATGTCCAAAAGGTTTAATTATTCTGTCCAACAAATCCCAGGAATCACCAACGATATGTCCAAAAGGTTTAATTATTCTGTCCAACAAATCCCAGGAATCACCAATGATATGTCCAAAAGGTTTAATTATTCTGTCTAACAAATCCCATGAATCACCAACGGTATGTCCAAAAGGTTTAATTATTCTGTCCAACAAATCCCAGGAATCACCAACGATATGTCCAAAAGGTTTAATTATTCTGTCCAACAAATCCCATGAATCGCCAACGATATGTCCAAAAGGTTTAATTATTCTGTCCAGCAAATCCCAGGAATCACCAACGATATGTCCAAAAGGTTTAATTATTCTGTCCAACAAATACCAGGAATCACCAACGATATGTTCAAAAGCTTTAAACAAATTTTTGAGTTTTGTGTCAACAAATTTGGCCAGTGGCTCATTGATGGACATTGCTGAAGCCACAATAGTCTGTAAAGCTGGATCCCTGATGTTCGAATGTAACTTTGGGATGCCATAAATCCTCAGGAAAACAGGGTCCCCCACTCTTAAAAATGTATAAATCTTCTGGCAGCTGCTCTAAATGCAATGGTTCTGATGATGTCTTTTACTTGTAAGATGAAAGCGCTAAACCTGTTTAATTTTTTACAACAGCAGTTTGTTTGTAACTTTTTTAAGCTGTAAGACAATAAACACTTGGTGGATACAAGTTCTGGTCCCTTGGAGCACCTGGTTTATTTTATTTATTTATATAAAAGTAATCAAGCTGTATTAACAAGTTAAAATTAACAAACATTATGCTTCACATATACTGCTATATGTCATGTAACCTAAGCAACATTACATAAATTATTCAACTCCTGCCCCCTTTTTAAACAAGAAACAGATTTATTAAATCATCACATATGACATAAGCAATCTCATATTAATATAAAGGAAAAACAAACCACACCAACACAATAGTAGTTGCAAGCATTTTACATCACAAGCCATACTGACATACTACAGTTGCAAACATCATACATGATTTATAATCTACCCAATCAATTTTCAGTCAAATATTACATAGCTCATTTAAGTCCTACCTTCTTTTAAACCTCATTCCTCCCAGTATGTATTGTTCCCACAATTCACATTTTTTCCTATGTAGTTTACTCCTACCTTCTTCTAAAGGTTTCAGTTCCAATTGTTTTACCTCTGTTACTATATTCACTACTTCTAATATAGTTGGTATAAGACTACTAGGGTATGAACTCTTCTTACCTACTTCCATACATCCATTGTGGACATGGGCTGGGTGCAGAAGGTGATGTATGTTTATGCTTGCGCATACACCAGCATTGCGGACATCAGCTGAGACTTGCATCATGCTTATGTGCTCACGAGCAAATTGCAGCTCGTCCACAGCAGTATGAAAGCAGCTACTCTGATGACAGTACTTACCTATGTGCACTCTGATGCAATTCATGAAGCTAAGCATAGCCATTTGCATAAGAAATTCATAAATCTGAGCAAACATTCATCAGCCTTTTTGAGTCTGACACTTTAAATGCAGTTGGGCTGAACAAACCGCAATATACACTATTCATATTTATACATGTAAACCTAAGGGAATGTACAGATGTGTTTTTTGCAGTGTGTGCTGTTTCATCATAGATAGACCAAACATTTGTTTACCACACATGGATAGGTGTGTTATGATTAGGGCACATTTTAATTGTAATTCAGTAGGAATAGTATATATTGTAATTTGTTCAACGTATGAAGCATTTTATGTGGGTATGACCACCTGTAATTCTTTTCAAAAACACTCAAAGAGCACTTGTATTCCATTAAAACTAAAGGTGATTGTTTAAACAGATTGCCCTGTTTAAACATTTCCAGATTTGTCGATCTTTTACAAAGTTTTATTTTACTGGTTTAGAATGGTTTGCTTTGGTGCTCCGGTTTCCTCCCACATCCCAAAGACATGCTGTAGGTGGAATGAACACTCTAAATTGGCCCTAGGCATGAGTGTGTGCATGTGTGTGTCTTCTGTGGAAGGTTGGGTGCTGGGCTGGCAACTCGACACCGTAAAACTCCACTGCCACTCATGAGCGGACAGGTGATCCGATGTGGCAACCCCTAACCGGGAAAAGCCAAAAGAAAAAGAAGAAAAATGCTTTGCTTTGGACTACATAGGTGGGGATTATAAAAACAATCTTGAAAAGCAAGAAACTTGGTGGCAAATCAAGTTGCAGGCAGATAAAGATCTTGGAATAAATGACACTGTTAAAATAAAATGTTTTTTAAAAGATAAAAATTATATTAGAATGTTTATTGTCTTTTTTAAATTAATTTGTTATGTGAATAATTAATGAATTTATCATGTGATTCTAAGTGTAATTAAATTGCCTGGCTTGAATTAAAATAATGTGTGTCTGTGTTGATTTATTCTGATGAAGTCTTGTATTGGAGGAAAGTGCTCAAAAGTATTACAATTTTGATTATTTTAAGTTTGGTTTCTTTTCGTATGTTATATTTTTGTTGGGGTGATTTTTGATTGTTGGTGTTATTGGTTTCACCCTGTCTAGTCCTTGTCATTCAAGTTTATATGAAGAGAGTCACATCATCATGAATGGATTGAGAATCACTAGAAATTTCTTTTTGGAAAACTTGTGCCAAAACAGGCAAAGAGAGCTAAGATGTAGAATGAAGTAATGGCTGACACAAATGTGTAAGGGGAAGGAAGAGGACCTTTGCACAGTGTAGGAAAAGAGGTAAGACATGATGGGGCATGCTGGGAACAATGCTAGGCTCAATGCAATTGCCCATACAATGATTATGATGGCTTTTCCAGAGTCCAACTTTTAGCAGGGGAGTAATGACATACTTCATTGTTGAAAAGCAACTAACCATCCTCTCAGTAGTTAAATACAAGTTCAGTAAATAGCACAGTGGTGAAACAATTACAGTATAACCCCAAACATCTTTCATAAAATCTGCCATTGTAGAGGTTAGTCAAAAACTGTGATTATAAGTAGCACTTTTACCACTGACAACTCAAAGCTGTACAAATGATGATGGCTATTATCTTCTGAAAACAAACTTTTTTAATGATAAAATTGAAAACGTCTGAAGTAGACAGTATGTTGAACATGTTTTACTCAGCATAGTCCACAGGTAACTCTACATACACAGTGTATCTTAGTAACTTCTAAATGTTATTTAATGAATATAATTGCCCATGGTTGTGGACTAGAGGCTGTGTATTTGTCTGTACAGCCTTGTGCTGTGCACGGGACTTTGTCTGTACAGCCATGTACTATGCACGGGACGTTGTCTGTACAGTCATGTGCTATGCTGGCCCATAGGTGTGGACTACAGGGTGTGTCTTTGTCTGTACAGCCATGTGCTATGCACAGGACTTTCCCTGTACAACCTTGTGCTATGCCTAGGACTTTGTCAGTACAGCCATGTGCTATGCCTAGGACTTTGTCTGTACAGCCATGTGCTATGCCTAGGACTTTGTCTGTACAGCCATGTGCTATGCACTGGACTTTGTACAGCCATGTGCTATGCATGGGACTTTGTCTGTACAGTCATGTGCTATGCTGGCTCATAGGTGTGGACTAGAGGGTGTGTCTTTGTCTGTACAGCCATGTGCTATGCACAGGACTTTGTCTGTACAGCCATGTGCTATGCCTAGGACTTTGTCTGTGCAGCCATGTGCTATGCTGGCCTATAGGTGTGGACTAGAGGGTGTGTCTTTGTCTGTACAGCCATGTGCTATGCACAGGACTTTGTCTGTACAGCCATGTGCTATGCCTAGGACTTTGTCTGTACAACCATGTGCTATGCATAGGACTTTGTCTGTACAGCCATGTGCTGTGCACGGGACTTTGTCTGTACAACCATGTGCTATGCATAGGACTTTGTCTGTACAACCGTGTGCTATGCATGGGACTTTGTCTGTACAGCCATGTGGTGTGCACAGGACATTATCTGTACAGCCTTGTGCTATGCTGGCCCATAGGTGTGGACTAGAGGCTGTGTCTTTGTCTGTATAGCCATGTGCTATGCATGGGACTTTGTCTGTACAGCCATGTGCTGTGCACGGGACTGCCCGAGGCTTTGCTGTGTTACTGATTTCATTGGTGGGACAAAGGACAGAGGGAACTACAGTTCCACAATCATTGATGGGCTGTTGCTGTTGTATACAAGACCCATGCATGATCACATGACTAAGTTATGCAGAATGCTGCAGGTGGTAAACATCCTGTATGCAGTACCAACCTGATAATAAAGGGTCCCTCCCAACTCATCCAGACAATAGAAATGGGCTTTAACAGGCCAAATACTCACTTAATCCCTATTTGTGTCTCAAACAGAGAGGTGTTGATGACTCCCTGCAAGTCCCTGAGTGTTATAGACTGCTGCCATGAACCAGAGTTGGAGTGGGTAACTTGTGTCGCCTGGAAAACAAAACAGGGGGAGGACACATAACAAAACAGGGGGTAATTACTCAATGCTACTTATGTCATTCTACAGATACAGAAAAACGTTGATTAGGAATATTATAATAGTTTACAGTTACCAACCCGGTGATTTTGAGGAATCCTAACATGCAGGAAAAGCCAGTACAGTGAAATTGTGTGCCAAATATAGGAAACATCAGCACTGCCAGCATGCTGGGCCAATATGTAAGGGGATGCACTCCCATGCATCATATACTGCCAGCAATTAATAGCATGGTAGCTCTCCTCTTCTGATACCACTCCCTCAGTGGTCAAGATGAGACTCTTATATAGCACTATGGGTGCAATTTATTGTGCCAAGAACCTCAGGAAAAGGTGCTATTATGTAGAAGGCATGCATAGTACTGGCTTTTCCTTGTGGTGACACTGGGAAACAGATACACTGATCCACATGTGCCAAGGATATGTTGAGGATCTGATGAAGTGTCCTCAACATAAAAGCCTCTCAGATATCCAACATGTTCCCAATTTGTCTCTAGAAAGTTCCTGTGGCAGTATAGTAAGGGCTATATGTATCTTGGTATCCACAGATATAGGATAGCCATACATTCCCCCATTTCCCATCTGTGGGCCATACAAATGCATTAAAGCCCATATTATATCCCTGTCCACTCTAAACAAGTCCAATAATTCCTACTCAGCCAAGCTGAGATGAATAATCCTTTTCCTATCTTCTTCTCCAAGGCTGGTGAGCACTGCTTCATCCACCAAGCTTTGGTGTGACCAAAACAAGATAGACTGGTAGGAAAACAAGCATCACAGTAGAATATGAAGTGGGAGGAAAGGAGCAGATTTGCTTTCTATAATCCATCTGTTCAATGTGCACACCCTTACCAAAATGTGGCTACAAATCACATAAAACAGGAAGAGAACTTTATTTGCATTGGATAGTCACAGATTCTTAATACATTCCTCATTTACATCTCATTATTGCATCATTTGCATAATCATTTATCAAACTAGTTCTAACAGCTGCACTTACATACAACTGCTGTCTTGGAATCACATGTAAGTTGAGCTCTTATATGCAACAATTATGAATGCCACCTATTTCCATTACTTGTTCTAGCTTAAAAGAGCAACATTTCAAATGTATTCCTTCTTGGTCCTGCTGAATCTCTTTGCAGAATTTGACACAGTGGATCATGACATCTTAGCTGACCTTCATTCTTACTGTGGTCTCACTTCTAAGGCTCTGCAATTGTTTAAATTATACCTCATCAGCTCTAGCCAGAGGGTGCCTTCAGGCTTAAATTCCTCTTTCAATTTTCCTCTGGATTGTGGAATTCCACAAGGCTGAACCTTGGACCCTTCTTACAGTGTCTATGCTTCTTGATTTAATTAGAAAGAAAGCTTTAATAAACCTTTTCTATGCTGACTACACCAATCCCTACCTTTCCTTTCCTTTGTTCTGAACAACAGAGTGAATGTTTATTTCCTTGCTGATGACTTACAGATTATTTGTCAGTGGCTTATCTTTAATCAGTTGAAGTTGTACACATCCAAAACTGAGAGTATGACTGTTTATGTGGTGCAGAGGGATTCCCTGATGCTAAAACATACTTGACGCAGTTTTTGCACTGGCAATAATACTGACCTTATTGGCAAGGCTCATGATTTAGGCATGGGCTTGGAAAGTCTCCTGACTCTTAAGAGCCAGCTGTAAGCTGCTACAAAATCTTTGTGCTTCTATTTATGTAACATTTCCAGGATTAATCACTTAATAATGCAGACTGACCTGTTAGTAGCTGTTCAGAATCTGGTCTTTTTCCACCATGATTACAGTAAAGCCTCTTAACTGGGACTCATCTCCAGTACGATTGACTTCCTGGAGCTGGTGCAGAATTCGACAGCCATATTACTGACTGGCCCACCATGTTGCTATCATATCATTTCTATTCGCACAGCTCTTACAGGTTTCCAGTCTGCTTTCATATTTTATTTAAATTCTTGGTGTTGCCTACGTTTTCATATGTGACCTTGGTCACACCTACCTGATGGAGCTTACTGGGTTGTATTACTCTCCCTGTTATTTGTCTTCGGCCTCAGTGTAGCTGCTGTTCGTCCTACACCAATTGCTGGAAAATTCTGGGTATTTCTCTTTTGCATATCTGTCACCACACACATAGCATCTTCTTCCACAGTGACTGAGGAGCTGTACCTCACTGGCATGCTTTCACAGATTTTTGAAGACCTGTGTATTTGAGATGGCTTTAGTGAGGGTAAGGCCTGTCAGTATTGGGTGTTCTTTTAATACAGTGACTTAAACAGATTCATTATTTTTTTCTCTTCTATCAAGCTATATTTATCTTGTCAGAAGAACTGTTTACAATTACCTCAGATTGGTTCTAGTTTTATGTGATTTTACTATTTATTTATTTTTTTTTGTTTATTGTATTATTTTATGAATTTTTATTTTTATGAATTTCATATTTTGTTTTTATGATTAGCTTTGTCAAAAAAAAAAACACCTTAATAAAACGGAAGTTGAAGTTGATAAAAGGCATAAGAGCTCCACAGAGCTGACTTGGCTGTGCAACAAACCTTCATTAAGCCAAGACAAGGCTTGAAGCAAATGTGAATACCTCTTAGTCTGAATGGTTCTTTAAAATGTAGAGTGAATTGTGTCAGTCCAGTGTTCTACACTCATAAGTAAGATCTCAAAGATGAAATGCCATATAAAGAGAAGAGGGTATGTAATCCTCAAAGATGAAACATCTGGAACCATGCATTATTCAGATTATTAATGATTATAATGAGTGTAGTTACAAAGAAACATAGAGGAATTTATTTGTAAGCCTGTCTAGGCAAACATGAGAGAATTAGAATAAAAGTCTGCTTTTACAGTTCTTACTTATAAATAAAATATCAAAGAATATTTTAAAACATTTTGACAAGCATATAGACTAAATGTGTCTTACAAGTAACATATACTGTTTTATTAAACATTGAATCAATGGAGATTTTAGACATTTAAAAGGAATACTGATCCTTTAATTACATCAAGATGCACTATGACTACAGTTATAGGTCCTTATAATCAATATTCTCTACTTATTATCTTACTGTATATTTGTTCCAGAGACAAGTTATATTTTACTCACTTATTAGAGATTGTTGCAGGCATTATAATCTCTGACAGCAGGGTTGTGATAAGATTTTTGAACTACATCTTGATCTTTACTGGAGTCAACACTCTAATTAGATCTATCCCACAGGCTTTCTCTGTTGTGGAGTCCTCGTTTTTGATATTAACTTTTCTATTCTACTACTGCCTTGCCTAAGGGTTATCTGGGGTAGTTAGACAGTGACAAAAGTGTTCACTCTCCTTCTAAGTCACATACACTATATTAGGAAAAGAAGTGCTTGCATCATCTTTGTTACAGCATTTTAGTTTTTTTTGTTTTTTAGGGGATGTAGAATATGGAATAAAAACACTAATAAAGCAACACTGCATAATAAAATGTCCTTAAGCTTTGTAAGATTTTTAAGTGTTTATCCATGTTATTATAATGACTATATACAGAGGGTTAGCATAATGGCTAAGATGTTAACCTCACAGATACAAGGTATATGGTTTGATTCTAAGTTTTGATTATTGGCTAGGATTATAATACTGTGCAGACTGATTGCAGACTGTTTGCCTATGAACCTATGTCTACTTTATAAAGAAAGCATTAATAACATTGTCTGAATCAAAACAGAAAAATGTTTTTATTTCAAGGAATATAAACAGGCTCAAACAATGTACTCATGATACTTAAATCTGCTTGACAATCATACCTCATACAGTTTATTTGTAGTAGGAATATATCAATGAATATAAATATAGACATTTTCCCTGTAATACTCTACCTTCTTCAGATCACATTCAAAGAACAAGCTTATAGCTGAAGTAAAAATACAGCATAAAAAAACAGCTATGCTGGTCAATGCATTGTTATGGTCCTGAAGGATGCTTTTGAGAGTTGAGTGACCACTTTGACCAGAATCTAAAAAAAAATCATATTTTTATCTTGTCGTGAAGTTCTACACAATCTAAACTTGCTTGTAGTACAATTTTTTCTTGAAGAGCATGGCGCTCCATGACTGTGCTCTGAAATCAGGAAAGATATAACCTTGTTAAACACATCACTAGGGTGAAACCTAATCCTAACAGCACTTGGGGTGGTTAACAAAGGTAGATTGTTTAATATAATAGGAAGAAACATTGCATTTGATGAAGTCTGATAGATGAAAGTGATCATTACTTTGAATAAACATGACTACCTGAAGCTTAAAGGATTGCTTTGTGTCTTTATGAGAATGTGTACATTCCACTCTGGTTAGCTGCTCACCTGCAACAGACATACAGAAATACAGAAGTAAATTACTTTGAACAAAGAGGCTTTCTTTTCTTTTACCATTTTATTATGTGCTCTCATCATGGATGCCAAGTTTCACCTCTCAAGTTTTCCTCTTAAGATGAATTTCTTGGCATCCATATTTTAAGCACATAGTAGACAAGTTATGATTAACAATACAACCAGAATCCTCCATAATATATGACTAATTACATTACTAATTCATCTGCATGACCTCATGGTAGCAGACTTCCTGATGTGAACTTTTTCTTCCTGGAATGCTACTTTTTTGCCCAGAATGCACATTGGGGGCATAGCTAATGAGATGAGCTTGCTTTAATCTTTCCTGTAAGAAAGAAATTTCATTAATTTAAAATAACACTAGTAAGAAATAATGTTAAGTCTGAGAATCCTTAGTAAAGGTGCCAGTGACTACTTTACAGTGACTCTTACATATTTGTTTCATACATATGTGTTAAATAATCTGTAATATGTACTTGTAGTATTGTAAGGAAATCGCTGAGATAACAGTCATTTTAAAAAGTGGAAATTGTTAAGTTTTACATCCTTTCTCCACCTGACTTATCTACTATGGGTCAGCCATTGCATCATATTCCTGTCTTGCAAAACTTAGCTAATTAGTGAAATTATTGTTCAGTATTATCAAGCTTCTCCATCATCAGACTACAAAAGGCTTAATAGGTTTATGGCCCCTAGGAAGAAAAAGAATAGATAGTACAGCTTGAATGAGCTCTAAAATTTGAGTTTGAATAGCCTTATGAACCAAGAGGTTGTGAATTAACAAGAAAGAGCTGTAGGTACCTTGATATGTGTCTTTTTCTTATTAAGCAACTTTCAGATACGATAGGCAAAATGATATAAGTGTAAAAGAGGTAAATTTGTAATGAAAAGATCATGAGATTTAATTCTGCCACAACATAATATGTGAGGAAACTTACTAGAAATGGCAGACAGGGGAATAACCTGCTAAAGGTATTTTTTTATGTGGAATTGTGAGGATCATTCTGTAGAGAAAAATGAATTATGCTTTCATTAGACTTACATTATGCTTTCATTCATGATAGGAAATGTGCTTAGTTTTCCATTGAGGCAAACATGCTGTATAGCATTCCTATAGTATGTGTAATCAGAATGATTCTTTAACTTGTTTATAATAGATCTGAATGCTTTTTCTGATGATTTATTATCAAAGTGCATGTCATATCAATACATACAAAAAAAATAAAAAAATCATTATAAAGAAAATTGTTTTCTATGGAAAAACATTTAATATCAGTGATATTTCCTTTCCTTTCCTTGCCTTTCCTCGCCTTTCCTTTCCTTTCCTTCCCTTTCCTTTCCTTTCCATTCCATTCCATTCCTTTCCTTTCTTTCCCTTTCCTTTCCTTTCTGTTCCATTCCTTCATTCCTCCTTTCCTTTCTTTGCCTTTCATTTCCTTTACTGTCCTTTCCTTTCCTTTCCTTCCTTCCTCCTTTCCTTTCCTTTCCTTCCCTTTCCTTCCTTCCTCCTTTCCTTTTCTTCCCTTTCCTTCCTTCCTCCTTTCCTTTCCTTGCCTTTCCTTGCCTTTTCTTTCCTTTCCATTCCATTCCTTCCTTCTTCCTTTCCTTTCCTTGTCTTTCCTTTCCTTGCCTTTCCTTTCTTTTCCTTTCCTTTTTTCCTGTCATGCCCTTTCCTTTCCTTTCCTGACTTTTCCTTTCCTTGCATTTCCTTTCCTTTCCTTGCCTTTCCTTTCCTTTCCTTTCCTTTCATTTCCATTCCATTAATTCCTTCCTCCTTTCCTTTCCTTTCCTTGCCTTTCCTTTCCTTTTATTTCCTTTAATTTCCTTTTCTTTCCTTTCCTTTCCTTGTTCTTTCTTTTCCTTTCCATTCCATTCCTTCATTTTTCATTTCCTTTCCTTTTCTTTCCTTTCCTGTCCTTTCCATTTTCTTTCCTTTCCTTTCCATGCCATTCCTTCATTCTTCCTTTCCTTTCCGTTCCTTTCCTTTCCTGTCCTTTCCCTTTTCTTTCCTTTCCTTTCCTGTCCTTTCCCTTTTCTTTCCTTTCCATTCCATTCCTTCATTCTTCATTTCCTTTCCTTGCCTTTCCTTTCCTTTCCTGTCCTTTCCTTTCCTTGCCTTTCCTTTCCTTTTTCTTTTCCTTCCTTCCCTTTAATGATCACAATGCTAAGAGATAAGATGGTAATTTTCCATTTAGGCCTTTTCTGTCCTCTGTACCTATTATTCATCCATATTTTTGCAACCGTAACCATTAATCTAAACTTTGATGAAGTGTGTTAAAAAGAAAACAGAAAAAAAAACAGGGAAACAGAAAGCATGATGAATGTAGTGTTATTCTACTATAACATTAAAAAGCTGGTAATACTGAGTATTGTTGTTATGTTTTTGACAGAATAAACACATTGATTTTTATATGTTACATTGATTATCAAGCAAGTGATATGTAGTAGGCAGCTGCTAAGCTTGCAGTTCAGGGAATATTGCGCAGTCTTGTCCAAATTCCCAGTTGTAGCCCAAATACTGTCATGGTTAAGTGGTGTGCTCAAGATTACGCAGTAGGCAAATGAGGGCTGAGAGAATCAAACCCTGACCTACAGGAACTAAAGCTCATAGCCAAAACCCTGTACACCAGCTGCCAGACTAAGTGCAAAGTTATCATAAGTTGTGCACATAATGCAGTATGTAAACATGGCAGAATACAGCTTACATGGAGGTACAGCATTTTACAATAAGTAATTTTTTGTAAAAAAATTGAAGTATTTTCATCGTACCATAATACATTCAGATTCAAGTTTACAAAACAGTGGATGGGATTCAATAAAGCTGATTTTCCATGTCAGAATAGTGTAGCAGCTATTGCACGGAATATAGCTGCCGAGCAATCCAGTAAACAAGACTGGGAGTGTGCACGAGCCTCCCAGCACTATTCTGACTGAATAATGCTAATTACCTGATTTGGTGGTGAAAACCATGCAAATGAGGTGAGTTAGTGATTCAGTAAGCAGACAGGCATCCGTGTCAGAGCAGTGTCTGCTGCAGAAATGTATTTGGTTACCAACCGTGTACATTTCTGAAAAAATCTAAACGGTGGCATGACAGCTCAAAGTAAAGCATGTATTATGACTTATTAGGCATGCCAATGGCCAAGAATATGGCCATTGACATGGAAAACTGTTTCAAAATTATAAATATCAAAGTATTTTTTTTGGCCAATTTCGGCCATTTAAGCATAGCGCAGTGGTGTGCAAATGAGATTGTGCAGAAAATAAAAAAATGTAAAAAGACAATTTAATATGAAAGATGAATATTGACATTATAGTAGGTAGCATGCAGAACCAAAACAATAACAGGTAACAGTGGTAGCTAAGGACATAGGTAGGGTTGCCACCTTTTCAAATGCCCAAAGTGGGACATTTTTGGTACAAACGTCAGATTTTGCAGGCCGAAATATACCCACGGCCAATGCAAAGGACAGAAATTCACTTTTCTGCCTAAATAAAAGCTTATTATTGTAGCATTCTTGTTGCTTATTCTGTTTCTTATAACATTTCGGTGTTTCAAATACAGAATAACTGTTTTATGCAACTATTACATAAAATATAGGAAATAATTTTGCCCTAAAATCTCAGGACATTTGCCATTTTTACAATTTTTTTTTGCAGGACACAACTGCCCAAAGAGGGACTGTCCCTCGCAAAGTGGGACAGGTGGTAACCCTAGACATAGGCTCCAGAATAGTGCAGTAACAAGGGACTAAGGCAGTGGGGTATGCAAATGAGTTAAATTTATTGAATAGCAAAATGGGAGACTGTCTGCATGCACCTAACTGTGTAGGAGCTATAATGTGGTGGTGTAAGCAGGAGAAGCAGCTGACATGAAAAGGGTGTGTGTCATGCTTGGTGTAAGCACATTGGAGCTCTGCGGCCCCTATTTGTGCTCAGCTAAGCACAGCTAAGCAAGGGGGTGTGTCTGAGGCTGCTTAGCTGTGCTTAGTTATGTCAAGAAATGAG
Source organism: Protopterus annectens (assembly GCF_019279795.1). Lineage (NCBI taxonomy): Eukaryota > Metazoa > Chordata > Ceratodontiformes > Protopteridae > Protopterus > Protopterus annectens. The sequence continues at coordinate 1,501,393,254 of NC_056745.1, forward strand.
GAGCATGCTCACATCCAGGGGAGGGCCTTTTCTGCTGAGCAATATTACACTTGCTAAAACAGTTTGCACGGCGTGCTGTGGGGCTTAAACAGAGTGGAAAAAAACAGGAAATAGCAGAAGTGTTTACATCTGAGCAGCGGGTTTGTAATCCACGAGGCTTAGAAGGGGTGGAAATGTGAAGAAAAAAATGGGAAATATCAGAATAAAGGCACTCAAGTACAAATAATATAACTGGCAGGTGGAATGTATCATAGTCAGCCAATCACACTGGCAGCATTTGCAGCACAGTGGTATAAAGTATGCAAACACCTTCCAGTCTGGTTTTTCCCACAAACCCTGCACCATTGGTGTACACGGCTGGGAATTTTAACTAAAAATGTTAATGGCTGTTATCGCTTTGATACATCAGTATGTGCTAGAGGCTGAGGGCGGTGAGGAGGATAATGCTGACAACCATTCCAGAGTGAGGAGGAGGAGAAGAGTGTTCATAGGTTCATAGGTTCATAGGTTCATACTAGGCTATCTGCCCGAGGGCATTTACAAGCCTAGCCCATCGTTTTGTGGCTTACGCCACCCCTTTAGTATGGGGAACTATACCCATTATTTTGCTGTGCCTCTGTCGAGCAGTGACACTGAGGTAATCCCTGGGGTATATCTGCGATCTCCCATCCATTGGTCAAGATTTCTCTTGAACAAGGCCAGCGAGGTGCTCTGCCTCACATGTATCGGGATTTTGTTCCACAGCATAGGGAGTCTTTGGGTGATGAATCTATCCCTCCAGCACGTCCTATTAATAGCCGTGTCGAGGTTTAAGTCTCCTGCCCTTGTGGCTCTGATGGATCTAGATTTTTTGAGGTGAAGCATATTCATCAAATCTGGGTTTGACATGGCCTTGTATGTTAGGCAAAGGTCACCTCTGAGCAAGCGGTGGCGACTGAATAGAGCTGGAGTTCTTTCAGTCGGGCAGCATAGGATAGATTTTGAGACCCTTTATCCTTTTGGTGAGGAACTTTTGTGGCCTCTCCAGCTGCTGCAAGTGTCGGGTCAGATACATTCCGAATGGGGCATTGTACTCAATCATTGGTCTGATGAGTGATGAGTAAAGGGAGACTATAACCTCCTTGATCTAGATGAGAATCCCTTCATGATAAGGTGGGCAATGTAGAAGGTCTTCCTAACTACTTTAGCTACATGGGTGTCGAATGACAGACTACTATCAACCTGGGTCCCCAGGTCCCTGATAACTTCTTCTGTGCTCAGTGGATTGCCACCTATTTGGTAGCTAGGGGTAACCTTGTTTTTCCCGAAGGGTATGACTATGCATTTTTTTGGCATTTAACTTTAGGCCGTGGCTCTGGCACCAGTTATCCGTTTCTGTGAGACCCTTCTGAAGGATATCTGTGTCAGATGTGTTTTCTACTATGGCTCCCAGTTTGCAGTCATCTGCAAACTTTGTCAGCCATAACCCTCCTGTGTTTGCTTGTACTTGGAAAAGTAGATCCCAAACAGGAGGGGCCCCAGGACTGACCCCTGTGGGACACCACTTGTGACAGGCTTTGAGTCTGACATGGCGCCAGCAACTCTGACCCTGTGGGTTCTGTCACTCAGCCAGTTTGCAACCCATCTTGTGATGTATGGGTTAACATTTAAGCTGATGAGTTTTTCAATGATACCAGTGGGGTATTGTATCGAAGGCCTTAGCCAGATCGAGGTAGGCTGTATGGACTGCCTTTCCCTCATCAATGGCTTTGGTGACTGTTTGAAAAAGTCAACCAAGTTTAAAAGGCATGATCTGCCTTTGACAAAGCCAAACTGGGTTGGATCCAAAGTCTGCAAATTCCTATGTCTTTATTTATGAGGTCCATTATGATCCTTTCCATGGCTTTGCAGATAAGGCTTGTCAAACTAATGGGCCGGTAATTTCCAGGGTCGGTGGAGGCACCGCCTTTGTGAAGTGGGACCACAGTTGCAGTGCGCCACTCCTGGAGTGCGTATCCAGAGGTAAGACTTTGATTAAACAGCTGTCCTAGCTGTGGGTTTAATTCCTCATTGAGTTCGTGGAGCACCCAGCCGGGGACACCATCAGGTCCCATGGATGCTGTGTTTTTTGCTTTGGAGAGAGCAGTTCTCACTTGGGCGCTGGAGATGTTTGGGGGGCTGCAATCGTTTGGTATAGATATCTCTCCTTTTGGGGGAGAGAAGTTTGCACTGAACCTGTCAGCCAGTATGTTGGCAATGTCTGTAGGATCAGTAATCTTCACATCATTTTGAACTAGTTCAGAGCATATCTGGGAGTTTCCTCCTAGGTTTCTAACATAGCTAAAGAAGGCCTTATGATTGTCTTTTGAGTCTTTAGCTATTTTTCTCTCGAAATTTGCTTTGGATGATTTTATGAGAGCTCTTAGTTTTTTACTTATAGTGATCAAGGGTGTCTTACCTTTTAAGGATTTTGCTCTATCTTGTAGTAGCTTCCTCCTTTTGTTGTAGAGTTTGTTTATGGCTGGGGTCCACCAGACTGGACGCTTGCCTTTGGTACAAAGAGTCTTTGTTTTGCTTGGGATTGCCTTATCCATGCAGTCCTGCAGGTGCTGGTAGAAGGCATTTGTAAGTGATTCAGCGGCTTGAGTACTGTTTTCCGCCGGCTCGGGGCCTTAAAGGAGACCACACTAGTCTTTAGAAGTGTGAAGTCGGCTTTTGAGAAGTTCTTTACTGTGGTCTTTTTATTTCAGGTGGGGTGGGATGAGGACCTCCAGCGAGATTAGTTGTGATCTGATCTCACCAGTGAGGGGTATACTTCCGGTGTTGAACATTGTGCTCCCATGTTCGTGATGATGAGATCAAGTATGTTATCTCCTCTTGTGGGAATGGTGACTAGTTGTTCCATGGCATTTGAGTTTATGAATTCCAGGAACTTTTGGGCTAGGGTGTTTGGGCTTGAGTAGTGTTCCCAGTCTATATTTGGGTAATTGAAGTCACCTAGTATGATGGTGTTTGGTGATACATTTATCCCCTCTAGTGTTTTCAGGAAGGCCATGTGAGGTTCCTGAGTTTGTGAGGGTGGCCTGTAACATGCTACAATTTGGAGAGCAGTCTTGCCTAAGGTTAATTGCACCTGGATGGTCTCCGATGCATCATGCGTTGCCACCAGTCTTGAGGTGTGGGTGTCCTTGATGAATATGGATACCCCCCCTCCTTTCTTGGTATTTTCCTGATTTTGGGGCGGAACGCATGATATGAGGTAAAACCTGATAGCTGGGGTGCTCTCAGGAGCCTTGAACCAGGTTTCTGTCACAGCACAGACATCGATGTTCTCCATACTGAGAAGGGCCTCGAGTCGTGCATTTTGAGATTTAGACTTCTGGCATTGAGCAGCATTACCCTTAGTTTTTTTTCCTTTTTGTGTTCTAGGGTGGTAGGTTTAGAATTTGAGCCTTGCCTAAAAAGGCACTATGGGGTGGCAAGAGCCTTTGCCAATATCCGGAATCCCAGGGTGACAGGTGCAAGCCGTCCCTTGCGAGAAACAGCGTGGCTTGTCCAGCATGTCATCCCAGGCAGACAGATACTGGATCCCCTTTGAATGACACCAGTGTTTAAGCCAATTGTTAAAGCTGATCATCTTATCTCTGTATTGTGGCATCATTCTTGGTGAAGGTAGGATACTGCTCAAGGTCAGGGTCATACCTGCCTGGGCTACATAATCAGAGAGCTCCTCAATGTCTCTTTTCATGTAGTCCAAGGAGTGCGTCTCAGGTCGTTTACACCAGCGTGGACAATGACTGAGTCATATTTGTACCTGCTGTTGAGAGACCTGAGTGCTTGCGTTATGTGGCGGATTCTAACGCCCGACAGACAGCTTACTGTGACCTTCTCCTTACTCAGTCTGGTGGCGGGACGTCAGTGTGTCTGACTATGGAGTCACCAATGACTAGTGTGTCTGGCATTGTGTTTGGCCTTAAGGGCTGTGACTGTTTGACACTCTGACTGTGAGGTCTATGTGTTGCAGGTGTTGTGTTCTGAGGTGGTGGTTGTTGGGGTGTCTGCTTTGGTGGCCTCTGCTGTTTTGGTAGATTTTTGATCAGAGCCTCCGAGTATGTCTTTGTGTGTTTATGTGTATGATTTGAGGTTGTAATGGTACTATGTGAGACTGGGTCTATAGTGTGTGTGGTAACCTTCTCCTCCTGACTGGTCTTGCCAGTCCTATGTTGAGAGAGCTCAGCCTCCAGTTTGGCCGTATAGTTGCATCTCTCGCATGTATTTGTGTTTTGTGGGAGGAGGAGAGGTTGTCTGTGTACATGAGGCAATTGTAACATTGCCTCAATATTCAGGTTCACCAGCTGAGCAGGAGAGGACACTAGCAACTGATCCCTCGACATGCTAGAAGGATAGACAAAAACTTTAAAAAGATTCGGGGATGTGGGTGACCGAGAAATGAGGGTTGCCTTTTGGGGTGCTATCTATAAGAGTGCCGTATCAAGGTAATAAGTACTGTAGGAGCAAGTGCTAGGTTTAACAGATAGAGAATAGTCTACTTAGAGTCAAGAAGAGATGATCTTTTTAGTTGTAGGATCGCTGATTAGATCAGTAGTATGGGTCGAGGAAGGTAGTTTCAAGGGAAAATTTGAAGAGTGGACTTTAGGTAGCCGAATAGTTTAAACCTGATTAACCAGAGCTGCCCTAGTGTGCAACAGTGGCAACTCCGCTTCATCGCTAAATCGGCAATGGCGCTAAAGCGTGCTTTATAGCAGGGGCTGGAAAAGACAGGAAATGACCCAAAATGGCCAATAAACTACAAGTTACTGCCTTAAACCACTCCTCTGAGGACAACAGGCAGCTCAGTACTCCCTACTCCCACTAGTGAGTAAAGAAACTACCCTTGACCAAACAAGGAAAATGGAGAAAACAGGAACCAAGACAAAGCCCAGGGATCAGCAAAATCTGGTCTCTGGAACACTAGTTAGGAAAGTATGGAAAGCAAGGATATTTCTTTTTTTCAAGTTTTTTTTACAGAAAAGCAGAAAACACAATAAATGCTATGATTTTCGATTAAATGCTATCAAAAGCTAGTGCACTTGAGTGTATTAGCCTGTAGTTTAACTTTTAGGCAAAACTTAAACTAGCATGTGCAGTAAACAGTTTTAGCTTATAAACACAGGAAAAACAGTGCAAACTTTGATAAAATAAGCAGAAACAGTAGTCGAAAGGCACAAAAAGTCGAAAAAAGCCAAGAAAAATACTTAAAATCTGGAAAGGTAGTCTTTTCTGGTCTCTGCTGCTAGAGGAACACTGCTGGCCACCACGAGGAGCTGTGCTGAGTTCTCAATAGCTGGAAAAGCCCGCCAAAGCGTGCTTTATAGCAGGGGGTGGAAAAGACAGGAAATGACCCAAAATGGCCAATAAACTACAAGTTACTGCCTTAAACCACTCCTCTGAGGACAACAGGCAGCTCAGTACTCCCTACTCCCACTAGTGAGTAAAGAAACTACCCCTTGACCAAACAAGGAAAATGGAGAAAACAGGAACCAAGACAAAGCCCAGGGATCAGCAAAATCTGGTCTCTGGAACACTAGTTAGGAAAGTATGGAAAGCAAGGATATATTTTTTTTTTTCAAGTTTTTTTTACAGAAAAGCAGAAAACACAATAAATGCTATGATTTTCGATTAAATGCTATCAAAAGCTAGTACACTTGAGTGTATTAGCCTGTAGTTTAACTTTTAGGCAAAACTTAAACTAGCATGTGCAGTAAACAGTTTTAGCTTATAAACACAGGAAAAACAGTGCAAACTTTGATAAAATAAGCAGAAACAGTAGTCGAAAGGCACAAAAAGTCGAAAAAAGCCAAGAAAAATACTTAAAATCTGGAAAGGTAGTCTTTTCTGGTCTCTGCTGCTAGAGGAACACTGCTGGCCACCACGAGGAGCTGTGCTGAGTTCTCAATAGCTGGAAAAGCCCGCCAAAGCGTGCTTTATAGCAGGGGGCTGGAAAAGACAGGAAATGACAAAATGGCCAATAAACTACAAGTTACTGCCTTAAACCACTCCTCTGAGGACAACAGGCAGCTCAGTACTCCCTACTCCCACTAGTGAGTAAAGAAACTACCCTTGACCAAACAAGGAAAATGGAGAAAACAGGAACCAAGACAAAGCCCAGGGATCAGCAAAATCTGGTCTCTGGAACACTAGTTAGGAAAGTATGGAAAGCAAGGATATTTTTTTGTTTTTCAAGTTTTTTTACAGAAAAGCAGAAAACACAATAAATGCTATGATTTTCGATTAAATGCTATCAAAAGCTAGTACACTTGAGTGTATTAGCCTGTAGTTTAACTTTAGGCAAAACTTAAACTAGCAAGTGCAGTAAACAGTTTTAGCTTATAAACACAGAAAAAACAGTGCAAACTTTGATAAAATAAGCAGAAACAGTAGTCGAAAGGCACAAAAGTCGAAAAAAGCCAAGAAAAATACTTAAAATCTCGGAAGGTAGTCTTTTCTGGTCTCTGCTGCTAGAGGAACACTGCTGGCCACCACGAGGAGCTGTGCTGAGTTCTCAATAGCTGGAAAAGCCCGCCAAAGCGTGCTTTATAGCAGGGGGCTGGAAAAGACAGGAAATGAACCAAAATGGCCAATAAACTACAAGTTACTGCCTTAAACCACTCCTCTGAGGACAACAGGCAGCTCAGTACTCCCTACTCCCACTAGTGAGTAAAGAAACTACCCCTTGACCAAACAAGGAAAATGGAGAAAACAGGAACCAAGACAAAGCCCAGGGATCAGCAAAATCTGGTCTCTGGAACACTAGTTAGGAAAGTATGGAAAGCAAGGATATTTTTTTGTTTTTCAAGTTTTTTACAGAAAAGCAGAAAACACAATAAATGCTATGATTTTCGATTAAATGCTATCAAAAGCTAGTACACTTGAGTGTATTAGCCTGTAGTTTAACTTTTAGGCAAAACTTAAACTAGCAAGTGCAGTAAACAGTTTTAGCTTATAAACACAGAAAAAACAGTGCAAACTTTGATAAAATAAGCAGAAACAGTAGTCGAAAGGCACAAAAGGTCGAAAAAAGCCAAGAAAAATACTTAAAATCTGGAAAGTAGTCTTTTCTGGTCTCTGCTGCTAGAGGAACACTGCTGGCCACCACGAGGAGCTGTGCTGAGTTCTCAATAGCTGGAAAAGCCCGCCAGAACGTGCTTTATAGCAGGGGGCTGGAAAAGACAGGAAATGACAAAATGGCCAATAAACTACAAGTTACTGCCTTAAACCACTCCTCTGAGGACAACAGGCAGCTCAGTACTCCCTACTCCCACTAGTGAGTAAAGAAACTACGCCTTGACCAAACAAGGAAAATGGAGAAAACAGGAACCAAGACAAAGCCCAGGGATCAGCAAAATCTGGTCTCTGGAACACTAGTTAGGAAAGTATGGAAAGCAAGGATATTTTTTTGTTTTTTTCAAGTTTTTTTTACAGAAAAGCAGAAAACACAATAAATGCTATGATTTTCGATTAAATGCTATCAAAAGCTAGTACACTTGAGTGTATTAGCCTGTAGTTTAACTTTTAGGCAAAACTTAAACTAGCAAGTGCAGTAAACAGTTTTAGCTTATAAACACAGAAAAACAGTGCAAACTTTGATAAAATAAGCAGAAACAGTAGTCGAAAGGCACAAAAAGTCGAAAAAAGCCAAGAAAAATACTTAAAATCTGGAAAGGTAGTCTTTTCTGGTCTCTGCTGCTAGAGGAACACTGCTGGCCACCACGAGGAGCTGTGCTGAGTTCTCAATAGCTGGAAAAGCCCGCCAAAGCGTGCTTTATAGCAGGGGGCTGGAAAAGACAGGAAATGATGCAAAATGGCCAATAAACTACAAGTTACTGCCTTAAACCACTCCTCTGAGGACAACAGGCAGCTCAGTACTCCCTACTCCCACTAGTGAGTAAAGAAACTAACCCTTGACCAAACAAGGAAAATGGAGAAAACAGGAACCAAGACAAAGCCCAGGGATCAGCAAAATCTGGTCTCTGGAACACTAGTTAGGAAAGTATGGAAAGCAAGGATATTTTTTTGTTTTTTTCAAGTTTTTTTACAGAAAAGCAGAAAACACAATAAATGCTATGATTTTCGATTAAATGCTATCAAAAGCTAGTACACTTGAGTGTATTAGCCTGTAGTTTAACTTTTAGGCAAAACTTAAACTAGCAAGTGCAGTAAACAGTTTTAGCTTATAAACACAGAAAAAACAGTGCAAACTTTGATAAAATAAGCAGAAACAGTAGTCGAAAGGCACAAAAAGTCGAAAAAAAGCCAAGAAAAATACTTAATTTTGTGTTCAGACCACGGGTAACCTACCAGGGGCTACATGATGTGGAGATACTAGAGTGCTACAGGGTGGACAGAGACATACTTCAGCAACTCTGTGAGCTGTGCCGGCCTCACCTCAGACCCAGAGCCAACAGAGGGGAACCCATCCCAGTTGAAATCAAGGTATGTGTAGCCTTAAGAATACTAGCTATGGGTACCTTCCAAAGACCTACTGGGGACATGTTGAGAGTCTCACAGGCATCTGCACCCAGGGTACTCCACCAGTTCCTGGATGTTATGCAAACACATGCTGGTGAGCACATATATTTCCCCAGCACCCATGAGGAGAAGACCAGCAATATGCATGTCTTCCACTGTGTAGCAGACTACTCAGAGGTACTGGGTGCCATAGACTGCATGCACATCAAAGTCAAGACACCACCTGGTGAAGATGGTAAAGGCTATGTCAACCACAAGGGCTATCACTCCATCAACTGCCAGGTTGTGTGCAATGCCCAGGGCATTATCATGAATGTGTGTGCTGGCAGCCCTGGTAGTTATCACGACTCCCACATCTGGCATGCCTCACAGCTGTACCAGGCATTTGCCAGGGGGCATCCCATATGGCCATCTGGTGGGGGATGCTGGATATGCACTGGAGCCGTGGATGATGACACCCATCAGAAATGCACACACACACACACACACACACACACACACACACACACACACACACACACACACACACACACACACACACACACACACACACTGAAGAATGCCATAATAAGGCAACACACAAACCAGGAACATTATAGAGCATGTGTTTTAGATGCTCAAGTTATGGTTCCACTGCCTTGACATATCTAGTGGCGCCCTGCAGTACTCTTCAGCCACATGTGCACACATGTTCATAGTACTCGCCATGCTGCTCAATATGATCCTGCGGAAACAGCTGAAGCAGGAACATCACCAGGAAGGGCCACACAGCCCCCCACTATTGCCAAGGCACCCACAGGCACAGGGGACTTGAAGGAGGGACCCCCTGAGCCTGCTCCTGTAGGGAGAAGGAGATGTGCCCAGTATGGCCAGGCCTTGGCAAAGAGGCAACACATAGCACACACACTGACACTGTAGGGACCCAGGGACTGATGCCTCTCTCTGACTCACACACACAGCAAAATGGATGCCATACACATCACACTACCTGTATCTTAGGATGTATAGGCTGTGTACTGCATGCATCTGACAGAGCCAGCCCTCAAGCACCGTCCTCACAACTGCTGCAGGCACAAGGTAAGTCAGTCTTCTTAAAAATAAATGAATGGAGGAATACATTGTGGTAGCATAGCTATGGTACCACTGCATGCATGCAAGGGAATGGGGTAGCCTACTGAGATAGCAGCAGATAACTGACAGCTATGTATGACAACAGGAAATGACCACCCAATACTGGCTTCCCCAGAGTACGCAGTAGTCCCATAGGTGACAAATCTCACTGCAGTATATGTGGGGGGCTAACTAACTGGAGACTCATAGGTCACATGTATGGATGTCAATGTGGGGGTCCCATACTCACCCCTCAGCCTCACCCAGCAAGTCAGCCACAGAAAACCATAAAGAAATATCTGGCAAAGGCCCAAAAATGGGGACAGTGATGAAATATTCCCATACAGACCTACACAGTGATATTGCAGCAGGTCTTGCAGTTGCAGTAAGGCTCTGAAGGGTAAAAAGTCTGAAACCCAAATGTCTGCCATTACAATCTAACCTGTGGTCTTTAGTGATATGCCTGTAGTCTCCAAGACAGGCACAATACTATGCTAAATGGAACCAAAGTGTGTCTGTGCAAATGTCGACAGCTGACAGGTGTGCCCCCCATCCATGTTCCCATAGAAATGCAGTAACAGTAATGCTTTTAGGGTATAAGCAGCAGGGCACACATTCACAGGGCTGTCCCAATCAACTTTATAACTAATTGCATGTCCTGAATATGCAAGGGTCAATGATCTGTGTATATGTGTGGTCAATACTGTTAGTATGTGGGCTGTACTTACTCCTGGCTGTCATGTCTTGGTGGCCTATGTGCAGTACTGTGGTTGACAGGGTCCATGCTCCAAGAACTGCAGTGCCAACTATTCTGCATGTCAAATACAGATAATGTAGGAATTGTATACACTGTCCAGATGTCAATATCTGTTACTGCAGGAAAGCTGGACAGGTCAGGGACAGAGGGCCACACATATGGACAGTACACAGCTCAGAGTAACCTGCACAGTGGCTAGCATACCGCTCAACTGTGCAGACTTTTTGCAGAATGTCCAAAGGTTTGCATCATATTTATGGTTTCTTTATCACTGAGTGACCCCCCAAACCTCTTGTATCAGAGGTACATGGGACATATGCAAATGACCCTTATGAACATCAGGTGTTTCAGCTAATTGGCCATTCTGAATGTCCATGACTTGTTTCACCATTTTAATGGACAATTTCAGACCAATAAAGCCAAACCCCACTAGCTGTGGATATGCATATTTTGGCCTTGTTATGGCCTTGTCAGCACAGCAAAAGCAGAGTGTTTGACTAAGCATAAGAAACACTGGGCTTTTATACCCAGCTGATGTCCATTATCATTAGGGTCACTGCAAAAATATCCCAAACAACAAACTAAAACAAAAAGTGAGAAGGTCACTGAAAAACCAATCAGTAAAAAGAAAATGAAAACTCCAGCAAAGCTGTACCCTAATGATAAGATCGAGTCAGTGCAAACTTCACCCCCCTCTCACCCCCTAAAGGACCCATCTCAATACCAAAAGATTGCCAAATTCAGGTAGTAATGGCCACACAGGTAAAAAATGCACTCTCCAAAGCTAAGAATACAGCATCCATGGGACCAGACAACATCCCTGGCTGTGTACTACATGAACTACAAAATGAACTGGCATCTCATCTAAGTGTCATGTTTAACCATAGCCTCACCTCAGGATTCATGCCCACTGAGTGGCAAACAGCTACAGTTATCCCACTCCACAAGGGGGGATCCACCTTGGATCCTAGGAACTACCACCCCATCAGTCTGACGAGCCTGATCTCCAAGGCCATGGAACATATTATCATGGAACTTATAAACAAAGACATTGGCAACCTTCAAACACTGGACACCATTTAGGTTCATGAAGGGCCGATCTTGTCTCATGAACCTGATTGACTTCTTCAAATCACTCCACAGAGCTGTGGACAAAGGTAAGGTGGTCCACACAGCCTATCTGGACCTCGCCAAGGCCTTCAACACCATCCCCCACTCTTAAATCATAGAAAACTTACTAAGCTGGGCATTAATCCCTACATCACTTGATGGGTTGCCAACTGGCTTACTGACAGAACCCACACTGTAAAAGTAGCCAACTCCAAAGCCAGCTCCAGGCAAGTGGCAAGTGGAGTACCTCAGGGTTCAGTCCTGGGACCATTCTTGTTTGGCATCTACTTCTCTGAAGTACAAGCCAACACTAAGGGACTCTGGATAACAAAGTTTGCAGATGACTGCAAACTGTGAGCCATTATTGAATCCCCAAATGATGTGGATATTCTAAAAAAGGGCCTTACAGAAGCAGATGCTTGGTTCCAGAGCCATGGGATCAAGCTCAATGTCAAGAAGTGTATAGTTATCCCCTTTAGGAAAAAACATGTACCCGTAAATTACCACATAGGTGGCAGTACACTAAATACCACAGTGTGATAAGAGACTTAGGGACACAGGTGGACAGTGGTCTCACCTTTGATAACCACATCGCCACAACAGTCAGGAAATCCTTCTATGTGGCACACCTCATCACTACGGGCTTTTCATCCCACTGTACTCATCCCTCATTAGACCCATTATAGAATACAATGCCCCATTTGGTATGTACCTCTCAAGACATCTGCAACAACTGGAAAGGCTGAAGGAATACCTTACTAAAAGAATCACAGACCTAAAGCAGATGACCTAAGCTGACCATCTAAAAAAACTCCACATATACTCTGTCACATATCGTCTACTCAGAGGAGATCTCTGCTTAACATAGAAGGCCATGTCAAACCCAGAGCTGTTGGACATGCTACACTTAAAGAAATCCCAATCCCTCAGAGACACACGCTCCAGGAATCTAAACCTTGTCATCACAATGAACAAAACATGCTTGAGGGATAGGTTCCTGACCCAGATACTCCCCAGACTCTGGAATAGACTGCCCAGACATGTCAAACAGAGTGCCTCTTTTGTCCTCTTCAAAAGGAACCTTGATGATTGGATGGGAGATATGAAATTCACCCTGGGGATCACATCAGTTGCCCGGCTAGACAGGGGTCCAGGGAAGTAAATACTGTGGGAAGAAATAGCCAGGGAATTGTTATGGCTAGGCTTGTATAGGCCCTAGGGCCGATAGCATAGTACCAGCCTATGAACCTATGAACCTATACACCCAACATAGTACTCATAGAAGACTCCACTGGGAGACACACAGATGTGCATCTCACCAGCTAGGATAAGGAGATTGTCAGTAACACTTGGTTCCCTCACTGGTGTCATCCCAGGGAGATCCACTGCCTGGCAGCCTGGGAGATGGCCTGCGTCTGTCTCACTTGCCTTCAGGCCTCTGGCAAAGGGCCTTGGCTCCCCCATAGTGCCTCTGTAGGGAAAGTCATGAGGTCCATACTACCAACATAGAACACTCAACAAAATGCAAATTAAAGGCCGTGCCGCTAAACGCTAGTAGTCTAAACTGGAAAATACGCTCATTGCGAGCAGTTGTAACCCTGGAAGATGGTGACATTTATTCACTCACCCACAACTGCGGAGAGAAACCTATCCTTACCTGATCACTCATCCTATCCCACAGCCAGACCCTAAAATGTGGGCAGCAAAGCCAAAGGAGGTGGAGTATAAATATATATTAGACAGACACACAGCTCCAGGCTGGTCAAACAGTCTAACACACGAGTCACTCCAAGTGCAGTCAACTGTCAGCAAGAGCCCTATGCAAATTATACGTAGCTACAGGCCAACATATCTGATTCAGGACACCCACCCTCACATATCTTTCCCTCTACAAATCTATCAAGATTCCACCCATCACCCTGATCCTGGCTGACGTATATGCCTATACATTGACTGGGAATCTAACCATGCCAGAACAGAAATGTACAGAGATGTCCCCATCTTATCAATAATACATCCATAGGACAGCCACCTGATACCCCATAAGGTGTGATACCTATGTCGGACATGGCAGTAACCAACATGATCAACCACTGCAGCATCCCCTACAGTATCATCTTCCCTGGCAAGATCCGACAGAAAAGCGGTCAAATGTCATACCACCATCTCTCTCCTGACCCACCTCTAGCATTGGTAAAAGGAAAATGTCCCACAAGCTGATCACAACCACCAGGGGGATGGTATAAACAGCTGAATAGCCACCTATCCCAGTAGAGGAACAGGCACCAACTTCCAAATGTACACAAAACTAGCATGCCAGCATACTGATAGAGATGCTTGGAATCAGGAATACCTGAGAGGACAACATCACCATCTGCAAGGGATAGTAAACATGTCCGCAAACATCTGCAATAAAGTAACTATATACCAAAAGGATAACATTGATGTCAAGGACTGAGAAGGAGCAGATGCACAATTGGAAGTAACCACCCCCTTAGCCTGAGCAAACAACAGCACCAGTGAAATCCACTAAAGGCAACTCTGAGTCCAAAATGCCCACATCTAAGACAGACAATCATAAGGCCTTCCTCGCGTATGTCTGCATTCCCAAAGAAAGCTCCCAGATCTGTACTGAACAGGTGGTCAAGGACACCACAGACACAAATGCTATAGATATAGCCACTCCACTGGCTGACGGATTCAGTCTAAATGTCTCCCCTCTGCCCCTGTATCAGGAAATCCAGACATCCCCAGTACCTGAACACCCAGCCCTTATCACTAGGGACAAGGGCATCACTGCCCTCTCACAGTCAAGAGGACAGCCTCCATGGGACCTGAATACATTCCAGGCTGCAAATCACATGAACCCAGGCATGAACTGGCAGCATCATTACACACCCAAAGCCTGAGTACTGTTTATGTCACAGCTGAGTGGCGGACAGCCACTGTCATCACTTGACACCAAGGTGGAGTGTTCACCGATCCAGGAAATGAAAGACCCATCAGATTAACTAGCCTGATCCACAAGGCCATGCAACGGATTATCATGGATCACATTAACAGGGACAATGGCAAAATCCAAATACATTACCCTGCATGGTCTGCCATCCTCAGGGGAGGTATGTCAGTGAACTCTGGATGACTTCCCTGAGGCGCCAACAAAGGCATGGATGAAGGAAAGATGGTGAACTCTGGCCACTGTAACCTGGCTGAAGCCTTACACACCATTCCCCACTTGCCAATAGTACATGAACTCTGTCAACTAGGCAGCAATCCATATGTTACAAGATGGGTATCAAACTGGTTCATTGATAGAACCCACATAATCATAATAGGGGTAGCCAGCTCATACAGTACACCCGTAATGAGTGGCATACCCCAGGGATCGGTCTGGGGGCCTCTGGTATATGGGATATACTTCCCTGAGGTTCAGGCCTAAAACACTGGCCCATGGCTGACCAAGTTGGCAGATGACTGTGAGCTGGGAACAGTCATCAAAACCCAAAGTGATGTGGACGTCTTACAAAAGGGTCTCACCAAAACAAATGCCTGATACCAGAAACATAGCCTCAAGCTGAATGCCTGCTGATGCATCATCATCCCCTTTGGGGTGACTGACGTCCCCACATAGTATCATAGTAACAACAATGTCCTACATACACAATCAGTAATGAGTTAGTTGGCCACCCAGTTTGATAGCAACCTAATGTCTGAGCATCATGTTGCTCCCAGTGTACAGCAAGCTTCTTAGATGGGACAACTCAAATGTAAGGGTATCCCGTCCAGGGACAAAGAGGTCATAAGAGCCGTGTATGCTAACCTTATGAGACCAATTATTTTGCTCAATGCCCCCTTTGGCATGTACCTCAAAAAGCACATGCAGCAGCTGGAGAGACCACAGAGGTTCCCCACTGAGAGAATGTAGGACCCCAAACACCTACCCTACACAGGTGGGCTAACAGCAATGTCCCTCTACTCCGTTACATAAAGACTCTGCTGAGGTGACCCCTGTCTGGCATACAAAGCAATCCAGACCCTGCCTTGATGGGACTGTTGCAGATCTGGAAGTCAGGGCCCACTCGATCAACCTGTAGGCGCAGCATCAACCTGGTCTGTGATATCAGTACAGCTTGTTGGTGTGTCAGATACATGCCCCACACACTCTTTGTCCTCATCAAGCAAGTGCCTCAATACACCTAGTGATGTGCTCCCTGTATAAGTATATGGGAAACAAAAAAATACAGTCCTGTGATTCCACCTGTATCCCTGCTGGACAGGGGCTCTGTGTACAGACATGTCTTAACATGGGCTACAGTCTCGTCTGCATGGGTTATAAGGGCTTCAGGGCCAATAGCCCACTAATGTCATATCAACCTATCAACCTATACACAACTGACATACCTGGAAGTCACAGTGTTAAGTGGAATATACCACACATATAATGGACATTTCTGCAGAGTAGAATGCACTCTGTACCCACACCCATACCTTTCAACCTCTGACAGCAAGACGTCTGGACAAGGTCATAAATAAAAGTGGGACAAAGGCCCAATGATAGGTATGTGTTGTAAATATTGCACTTACAAACTGAGACAGTTGGTAGAATAACGAGTTTTGCATTAGCAGGAATTGTCTGAAGATTATGAAGTCTGAAACACTAATGTCTGTCATTAATTTGTAACTTCAGTCTTTAATTATTTGCATCTAACTCACAATAAAAACACATGTTTATGTAGACTGGACAAAACCTCTAGACAAACATCTGAACAATCTGCAAAAAACTGTACAGTTGAGAAGTATGAGAATCTGACTTTTCAGGTAAGAAGAAAACCACACAAGCAGGACATCGCCAGCCAGTGTATCACCAAGGTGCTGGACTGTTTACACAACTTCATCAGTCAATCGGCTGTAGACACACCTGTCAACTGGCCTGACTGGACAAGAATGTCTATAGCTGGGCTCATAATATTAGTGTGTGCATCATACATCTTTTATTCCTCTGCTAAAGCACTGTGATGATCTGAGGATGTCTGTCACCCAAGGTCTCTTATCACACTTTCGGTGTTTAGTGAGCTACCACCTATGTGGTAGTCCATGGGTACCGAGTTTTTCCCAAAGGGGATGACAATGCACTTCTTGGCATTGAGCTTGAGGTCATGACTTTGACACCAAGCATCTGTCTATGTGAGTATTTGTAGAATGTCTACATCATTAGGTGATTCAATTATGGCTCCCAGTTTGCAGTCATCTGCAAACTTTGTTAACCAAAGACCTTCTGTGTTGGCCTGCACTTCAGAGAAGTAGATGCTGAACAGGAGAGGACCCAAGATAGAACCCTGTGGTACTTCACTCATCACTGGTCTGAAGTTGGACTTGGAGTCGGCTACTTTTACTGTGTGGGTTCTGTCAGTGAGCCAGTTGACCACTCATCTTGTGACATAGGGATTTATTCCCAGTTTACTGAATTTATCGATAATTCCAGAGTGGGGGATGGTATCAAAATCCTTGGCGAGATCAAGATAGGCTGTGTGCACTACCTTGCCCTTGTCTATGGCTTTGGTGACTGCTTCAAAGAAGTCAATCAGGTTTAGTAGACATGATCTACCTTTTACAAACCCAAACTGAGTGGGATTCAGGGTTTGGAGGTTACCTAAGTCTTTGTTTATAAGCTCCAAGATGATACGTTCCATGGCCTTGCAGACCAGGCTCGTCAGGCTAATGGGGTGGTAGTTTCCAGGGTCCATGGTGGTACACCCTTTGTGGAGTGGGATAACCATCACTGTATGCCATTCATTAGGCACATAGCCTGAAGTGAGGCTATGATTTCACATGGTACTTAGGTGGTGTACCAGTTCGTTCTGTAGTTCGTGCAGTATGCAGCCTGGGATGTTGTCTGGTCCCATAGATGCTGTGTTCATGGCTTTGGAGAGTGTGGTCTTTACTTGTTCATCCGTGATTACAGGGGCTTTGCATTCTTCTGGTATTAAGATGGGCCCTTTAGTAGGTGAGAGGGGGGGGGTAAAGTTTGCACTGAACCTATCTGCCAGGATGTTGGCAACATCAGTTGGTTCTGTATATTTAGTGCCATTGTGCTGTAGCTCAGAGCAGATCTGAGTGTTGCCATTGCGATTCTTGACATAGCTGTAGAATGCTTTGTGGTTGTCTTTGGAATCAGTGGTGAATTTATTTTCATAACTGGCTTTGAAGGATTTTATGAGAGATCTCAGCTTCTTGCTGAGGCTGACCAGGGAGTTCCTCCAATCCTAGGATTTTACTCTTTTTTTGCAACAGCTTCTTCCCTCTGTTGCACAGTTTGTTTATGGTAGGGGACCACCAGATTGGCTTCCTTTTTTGGAGGATAGCGTCTTGGTTCTGTTGAGGATGGCACGATCCATGCACTAGTGTATGTGCTTATACAGTGCATTTGTATAAGATTCAGCAGTTGTACCTCTATTTTCCTTCTGCATGGGTGTCATGAAGTTTGCCATTTCTGTCTTAAGAAGCATGAAGTTGGCTTTGGAGTAGTTTTTAATGGTGGTTTCCTTAATGGGTGGTGGGGGTGGGAATTGAATGTCTAGGGTGATTAGCTTGTGGTTGGATCTGACCAGCGAAGAGTTGAACTCTGGCATGGAACACCTGTTACCAATATTGGTAATGACCAGCTCCAGGATATTGCTGCCCCTGGTGGGGGTGTGGTCAAGCTGATCCAAGGCATTGGAATTTATGAATTCCAGAAAACGTTGAGTGAATGAGTTGGTACATGAGTAGTTTTCCCAGTTGATGGTGGGGTAGTTGAAATCGCCCATAATTAAGATATTGGATTGTACCTTAATATTTTCCAGTATCTTAAGAAATTAAGAGTGGGAATCCTG
Source organism: Protopterus annectens (assembly GCF_019279795.1). Taxonomy (NCBI): domain Eukaryota; kingdom Metazoa; phylum Chordata; order Ceratodontiformes; family Protopteridae; genus Protopterus; species Protopterus annectens. The sequence goes on from NC_056745.1 coordinate 1,501,411,611, forward strand.
GGGCATGTGGGGGATCTGTCACAAGCTACAACCTGGATTGCAGTCTTGCCCAGTGTTAGTTGCACTCGGATATTTTTGGATCCATTATGGGTAGCAACTAGCCTGGAGGTGTGGATATCCTTAATGAATATGGACATGCCTCCACCTTTAGTGTTTCGGTGTAGGTTAGGTGGCCGAAAGGTGTGGTATAAATTATAGCCTAGTAATGCAGGGGTGGTCTCTGGAGCCTTAAACCAGGTCTTTGTCACTGCACAGATGTTGATGTTCTCCATTTTAAGGAGTCCCTTGAGTGAGTGCATTTTGAGGTTTAGACTTCTAGCATTGAGTAGCAGTGCCCTCAGATTTTGCTTGCTTGTACCTGTTACAGTGGTGAATTTGGCATTTGAACCTTGCTTAAAATGGTATTATAGGGGTGGCAAGAGCCTTAGCCAGCATCCATAATCCCAGTGGCAACAGGTGCAAGCCATCTCTGGCAAAGCATCGTGGTCTGTCGACCATGTCATCCGAGGCAGACAGATACTAGATCCCCTTTGAATGACACCAGAAGCTTATCCAATTGTTGAAGTCAATAATTTTGTCCTTGTACTGTGGTATCATTCTGGGTGATGGCAGGATACTGCTCAGGGCAAGGGTCATACCTGCCTGGGCTACAAGATCTTGAGCTCCTCCATGTCTCTTTTCATGTAGTCCAGGGAGGTATGTCTCAGGTCATTCACACCAACATGGACAATGACAGAGTTGTATTTGTACTCGTTGTGGCATGACCTGAGTGCATGCGTTATGTGGCAGATCCAGGCACTCGACAGGCAGCTGACAGTAACTTTCTCCTTGTTTAGCCTGGTGAGTGGGACATCAGTGTGCCTGACTATAGAGTCACCTATGACTAGTGTGTTGGGTACGTTGCTTTGCCTTATGGGCTGAGGTTGAGTGGCACACTGATTTTGTAGGCTATGTGTCATTTGGGTAGTGTTGGGGGTGGTGGTTGTCTGCGTTTCAGCTTGGGAGGTCTCTGTTGCTTGGGCAGATTTTTATTGAGAGCCTCTGTGAATGTGGGTGTGTGCTTTGTGTTTCTATGTGTGGGTTTTGAAGGACTATGTGTTGAGTGTGGTGTGGTGCAGGTGTTAACCTTCTCCTTTTGACTGTCTAGTCCAGTCTTGGCTGGAGAGAGCTTGGCTTCCAGTTTGGCTATATAAGTGCATCTCTCACAGGTTGTAGTGTTGGGTGGTAGGAGAAGAGGGTTGTCAGTGTACATGAGGCAATTGCTACATTGCCCCAAGATGCCCAGATTCATCAGGTGGACAGGAGAAAACACCAGGAGCTGACCCATGGACATGCCTGGATAGGTGCTTATTTATTTAAGTAGTAAAAACTGTTTTCATCTTGACAAGTGAGGAAAGTTGAGTGCTGTAGTAACTTGTAGTTTATTTAGTGCTTATGAGTTCTGACCAAGTGCTGAGCACAAGGAAACAGTTTTGAGTGCTGAAACTTACAAAACTGGCAGAATGTGGGCTTTACAATAACTAGTGGCCTTGCCATGAATGCTTAAAGGTAAGATGAAAAAAATGTTTTATCCTAAATACTGCAGCGTGCACTAGAAGAGTTAGATGTGAAAGAAGGTAACTTAAGTTTTACCTGTCTAAAAGGTAAGTTTTAGTGGAGAGTCACTATTTTTGAAACAGCAAGATAAATTGAAAGAGGGTGGTCACTTTTGTATTCTGGTACTATGGAATACAGTAGAGTGGTCAATAAATTTAAATAATTGAAGGGGTGTGATTTCACAAAATGATAATTTTGTGCTTACTCAGACCAGCCAGTAAAAGCAGAGATGAAATCAGATATATGGTCAAATTAAAATAAGGGGCAAGAAACTAGAAAGACAGTGGTGTTTAAGAACACAACAATAACCATGTGGGAGGGTATGAAAAAGTTTTGTCTGACTCACAAGAGACAGAGACAGAGCTGTGGTCTCTTTTCAAGTCTTAGTATGCAGTTAAAAGCAGAATACAAGTAAAACACAGTGTAAAGAAAACAATTCACAGTATACAAAATAGAAAACGGCAATAAAGTAATACAAAACACAACAAATAAAAAGCAAACTAACCTTTACCTCACAGCAAACTGCAGCAGAATCTGGGTGAGCCATTCCAGTAAAGCTCTGAAATGTTTTATTTTACCCCTTAAATAGAAGGTTTAATTCCTAGCTCTACCCCCTCAGTTCACAGATGATTAACCTTAACTGACCTGTTGTAACTTATGTGTGACTCCTTAATTGACCTCTTCTAATTTATGTCTGACTCACAAGAGACAGAGCTGTGGTCTCTTTCCAAGTTTTAGTATGCAGTTAAAAGCAGAATACAAGTAAAACACAGTGAAAAGAAAACAAATCACAGTATACAAAGTAGAAAAATGAAATAATACCAACATCGGAGATAGATGATCCACACCAGTGGTCACCCCCTCATTGGTCAGGTCTGACCATAAGCAAATCACCCTTGACATCCACATCCCACCCCCACCCCCAGTAAGGAAACCTCAATAAAAAACTTCTCCAAAGCCAACTTCATGCTACTCAAGTCAGAAGTGACAAACTTCATGATACCCATGCAGATGGGAACTGAATGTTTGATTGCTGAATCCTATACTAAGGCACTGAATGAGCACATCCACTCGTGCATGAATCGTGCCATCCCAAATAGAACCAAGATGCTCTCCTACAAAAAAAGGAAGCCAATCTGGTGGTCCACTTCCATAAACAAACTATACAACAGAAGGAAGAAACTGTTGCAGTAAAGAGGAAAATCCCAGGATGCAAAAAACTCCCTTACCAGCCTCAGTAAGAAGATGAGATTTTTCATAAAATCCTCCAAAGCTAGTAACGAAAATAAAATTGCCAAAGATTCAAAAGACAACCACAAGACATTCTATAGTTATGTCAAAAATCTAAATGGCAGTGCTCAGATCTGCTCTGAGCTACAACAGAATTGCATTAAATACACTGATCCCAAGGATATTGCCAGTACCCTGGCAGATCGATTTAGTGCCAACTTCACCCCCTCTCACCCCTAAAGGGCCCATCTTAATATCAAAAGATTGCCAAATTCTGGTAGTCATGGCCACACAGGTAGAAAAAGCACTCCTCAAAGCTAAGAATACAGCATCCATGGGACCAGATGACATCCCGGGCTGTGTACTACATGAACTACAAAATGAACTGGCACCTCACCTAAGTGTCATGTTTAATCATAGCCTCACCTCAGGCTCTGTTCCCACTGAGTGGCACACAGCTACAGTTATCCCACTCCACAAGGGGGGATCCACCTTGGATCCCGGAAACTACAGTCCCATCGGTCTGACGAGCCTGATCTGCAAGGGCATTGAATGCATTATCATGGAACTTATAAAAAAAAGACACTGGCAACCTTCAAACACTGGACCCCACCCAGTTTGGGTTCGTGAAGGGCCTTTCTTGTCTCCTGAACCTGATTGACTTCTTTGAATCAGTCTCCAGAGTTGTGGACAAAGGTAAGGTGGTCCACACAGCCTATCTGGACCTTGCCAAGGCCTTTGACACCATCCCCCACTCTAGAATCATAGATAAACTTACTAAGCTGAGCATAAATCCCTACGTCACTCAATGGGTTGCCAACTGGCTTACTGACAGAACCCAGACTGTAAAAGTAGCCGACTCCAAACCCAGCTCCAGGCAAGTGACAAGTGGAGTTCCTCAGGGTTCAGTCCTGGGACCACTCTTGTTTGGCATCTTCTTCTCTGAAGTACAGGCCAACACTAAGCGACACTGGCTAACAAAGTTCGCAGATGATTGCAAACTGGGAGCCATTATTGAATCCCCAAATTAGGTGGATATTCTACAAAAGGGCCTTACAGAAAGAGATGCTTGGTGCCAGAGCCATGTGCTCAAGCTTAATGCCAAGAAATGTATAGTTATCCCCTTTGGGATAAACCATGTACCCATGAATTAGCACATAGGTGGCAGCACACTAAACACCATAAGTGTGATGAGAGACTTAGGGACACAGGTGGACAGTGGTCTCACCTTCGATAACCACATCACCACAACAGTCAGGAAATCCTTTTATGTGGCACACCTCATCACTAAGGGCTTTTCATCCAGGAAAAAGGAGGTCATTGTCCCACTGTACTCATCCCTCATTAGACCCATTATAGAGTACAACACCCCATTTGGTATCTACCTCACAACACATCTGCAACAGCTGGAAAGGCCGCCAAAATACTTCACTAAAATAATCACAGGCCTAAAGCAGATGCCCTATGCTGACCATCTAAAACAACTCCAGCTATACTCTGTGGCATATCATTCACTCATAGGCAATCTCTGCTTAACATACAAGGCCATGTCAAACCCTGAGCTGTTGGACATGCTCCACTTAAAGAAATACCAGTCTCTCAGAGCCACATGCTCCAGGGATCTAAACCTTGTCATCAGAATGAAAAAAACATGCTAGAGAGATAGATTTTTGACCCAGAGACTCCCCATACTATGGAATAGACTGCACATACATGTCAAGCAGAGTGCCTCATTGGCTCTCTTCAAAAGGAACATTGACGATTGGATGTGAGATAGGAAATTCACCCTGGGGAGCATGTCAGTTGCCCTGCTAGACAGGGGTCCAGGGAAGTAAATATTGTGGGAAGAAATACCTAGGGAATTGTTATGGCTAGGCTTGTATAGGCCCTAGGGCCAATAGCCTAGTAACAACCTGTGAACATATGAAATAAAAAGCAATCTAACCTTTCCCTCAGAGCAAACTGTAGCAGAATCTGGTGAGCCTTTCCAATAAAACACTGAAATGTTTTATTTTACCCATTAAATAGAAGATTTAGTTCCTAGTTCCTCCCCCTTCAGTTCACAGATGATTTACCTTAGCTGATCTGTTGTAATTTATGTGTGACTCCTTAATTGACCTCTTCTAATTTCCATCTGACTCACAGAAGACAGAGCTGTGGTTTCTTTCCAAGTTTTAGTATGCAGTTAAAAGCAGAATACAAGTGAAACACAGTGTAAAGAAAACAAATCACAGTACACAAAATAAAAAAGGCAATAAAGTAATATTAAACACAACAAATAAAAAGCAAACTAACCTTTCCCTCACAGCAAACTGTAGCAGAATCTGGGTGAGCCTTACCAGTAATGCTCTGAAATGTTTTATTTTACCCCTTAAATAGAAGGTATAGTTCCTAGCTCCACCCCCTCAGTTCACAGATGATTAACCTTAGATGGCCTGTTGTAACTTATATGTGACTTCTTAACTGACCTTTCTAATTTCTGTCTGACTCACAAGAAACAGAGCTGTTGTCTCTTTTCAAGTTTTAGCATGCTGTTAAAAGCAGAATGCAAGTTAAACACAGTGTAAAGAAAACAAATGACAGTATACAAAGTAGAAAAAGGCAATAAAGTAATAAAAAACACAATAAATAAAAAGCAAACTAACCTTTCCCTCACAGCAAACTGTAGTAGAATCTGGGTGAGCCTTTCCTTTAAAGCTCTGAAATGTTTTATTTTACCCCTTAAATAGAAGATTTATTTCCTTCCCAGCTCCACCCCTCAGTTCACAGATGATTATCCTTAGCTGACCTGTTGTAACTTAATTGACCTCTTCTAATTTCTGTCTGACTCACAAGAGACAGAGCTGTGGTCTCTTTTCAAGTTTTAGTATGCAGTTAAAATCAGAATACAAGTAAAACACAGTGTAAAGAAAACAAATGACGGTATACAAAATAGAAAAAGGCAATAAAATAATATAAAACACAACAAATAAAAAGCAAACTAACCTTTACCTCACAGCAAACTGTAGCAGAATCTGGGTGAGCCTTTCCAGTAAAGCTCTGAAATGTTTTATTTTACCCCTTAAATAGAAGGTTTAGTTCCTAGTTCCACCCCCTCAGTTCACAGATGATTAACCTTAGCTGACCTGTTGTAACTTATGTGTGACTCCTTGGCTGACCTCTTCTAATTTCTGTCTGACTCACAAGAGACAGAGCTGTGGTCTCTTTTCAGGTTTTCGTATGCCATTAAAAGCAGAATGCAAGTAAAACAGTGTAAAGAAAACAAATTACAGTATACAAAGTAGAAAAAGGCAATAAAGTAATACAAAACACAATGAATAAAAAGCAATCTAACCTTTCCCTCACAGCAAAATGTAACAAAATCTGGGTGAGCCTTTCCAGTAAAGCTCTGAAATGTTTTATTTTGCACCTTAAATAGAAAGTTTAGTTCCTTACTAGCTCCACCCCCTCATAATGTTGCCACCTTTTTAAATGGCCAAAGTGGGACATTTTTGGTACAAACATCAGATTTTGTAGGCCGACACATACCCACGGTCAGTACAAAGAGTATAACTTAACTTTTTTGCCTAAATAAAAGCTTATTCTTGTAGCATTTTAGTTGCTTATTCTGTTTCTTATAACATTTAGGTATTTTAGATACATAATAACTGTTTTATGCAACTATTACATAAAATATAGGAAATCGTTTTGTCCTAAAATCTCAGGACATTTGCCATTTTTAAAGTTTTTTGTCAGGACACAACTGCCCAAAGAGGGACTGTCCCTCGCAAAGTGGGACAGGTGGTAACAGTTCACAGATGATTATCCTTAGCTGACCTGTTGTAACTTATGTGTGACTCCTTAACTGACCTCTTCTAATTTCTGTCTGACTCACAAGAGACAGAGCTGTGGTCTCTTTTCAAGTTTTTGTATGGAGTTAAATGCAGAATACAAGTAAAACACAGTGTAAAGAAAACAAATCACAGTATAGAAAATAGAAAAAGGCAATAAAGTAATACAAAACACAACAAATAAAAAACAAACTAACCTTTCCCTCACAGCAAACTGTAGCAGAATCTGGGTGAGCCTTTCTCCTCAAAATGGAGAATGTCGACATCTGTGCTGTAATGGAGACCTGGTTTAAACAGCCAGAAAGCACCCCTGCACTCCCAGGCTACAACTCATTCCATACCTTTCGGCTCCAGAATATGGCCTGAAGCTCCAAAGGTTGTGGTGTGTCCATATTCTTAATGGATACACACACCTCTGGACTGGTATCCCACCATTATGCATCCGATATACTTCAGGTACAACTAACACTGGGTAAGATGGTGATAAAAGTCATAGCCTGCTACAGAACCCCAAACATGTCCCTAAACTAGCACTCTAAGTTCCCAAGCACTCTGGGGACTAACAAGGTCCAACCCAATACTTTCATACTGGGGACTTCAACTACCCTTCCATCAACTGGGAAAACTATTCAAGTACCAATGTACAAGCACAACGCTTTCTGGAATTTATCAATTTCAATGCCCTGGACTAGCTCATTCTGACCCCCATTAGAGGAAGCAACATCCTCGACCTGTTTATCACTAACATGGGAGACCATTGCTCCACACCTATAGTCAATTCCTCCCTGGTTAAATCTGATACAAACTGATCACCAAGAAAATCTCCACCTCATCTACAACCCCTGCTAAGGTGACCACTCTGAAAAGCTTCTCTGAAGCTGACTTTAGTCTCCTAAAACAGAGGTGGCTAACTTCTCAGCACCCATGCCAATGGAAAATTGCTGCACGGCTACAGAATCATACACCAATGCACTGTATGAGAATGTACACAAATGCATGGACCTTGCCATACCAGAGAGAACTAAGACACTCTCCTCCAAAAAAAAAGAAGCCAATCTGGTGGTCTCCAGCCATCAATAAACTCTACAACAGGAGGAAGAAACTGTTGCAGAAAAAAATAAAGTCACAAGAATGGAAAACCTCCCTTATCAGTCTCAACAAAAAGCTGAGATCCCTTATCAAATCTTCTAAAGCCAGCTGTGAAGGTAGAATTGCATCTGACACCAAAAACAACCACAAAGCCATCTATAGCTACATCAAAAACCTCCAAGGCAATACACAGATTTGCTCTGAGTTTTTGCACAATGGCACCTACTATACTGAGCCAACAGATATAGCCAACATACTGGCCCACAGATTCAGTGTCAACTTTACCCCTCTCTTCCCCCCAGGGCCATATCACAATACCAGAAGAAAGCCTGGTACCCACCATTTCTGTGGCACAGGTCGAAGATGCATTGTCCAAAGCCAAGAATACAGCATCCATGGGACCTGATAATATCCTTGGCTGTGTCCTACATGAGCTACAAAATGAACTGGCACCACATCTGTGTGCCTGTTCAATCATAGCCTTACCTCAGGCTATCTCCCTAATGAATGGTGCACTGCTACAGTCATCCCGCTTCATAAAGGAGGAGCAACTACAGACCCTAGTAACTGTTTCCCCATTAGACTGACAAGTCTGGTATGCAAAGCTATGGAGCACATCATCATGGACCTGTTTAACAAAGATATAGGCAATCTCCAAACTCTTGACCTCACACAATTTGGCCTTGTTAAGGGGAGACCCTGCCTGCTGAACCTGGTTGACTTCTTTGAGGCAGTCACCAAGGCTATGGATGAGGGTAAGGTAGTGCAAACAGCCTACCTTGACCTGGCCAAGATGTATGATACCATTCCACACTCGGGTATCATTGATAAACTCAATACACTAGGCATTAATTCTTACATCACTAGGTGGGTTGCAAATTGGCTCAAAGACAGGACCCACAGAGTGAAAGTTATGGATTCCAAGTCAGACTGTCGATCAGTCATGGGTGGAGTCCCACAGGGCTCTGTCCTGGTGCCTCCCCTGTTTGTCATCTACTTATCAGAAGTTCAGACCAGCACAGTGGGACTCTGGCTGACCAAGTTCACTGATGACTTCAAGCTAGGAGTCATTATCAACTCCCCAAGTGATGCAGACATCCTAGAATAGGGCCTCTCTGAGACCAATGACTGGTGTCGGAACCATTGCCTGAAGCTTAACACCAAAAAATGCGTTATCATCCCCTTTGGAAAAAAACTCAGTTCCCATGAATTACCAGATTAATGGGAGTCCACTGAACACTGAAGGGGCCATAAGAGATCTGGGCACCCAGGTCGACAGCCACCTCACCTTTGACCACCACATTGCCACTGTGGTCAGAAAGTCCTTCTATGTGACACAGCTTATAACCAAAGGTTTCACATCCAGGAAGAAAGAGGTCATCATCCCTCTCTACTCATCCCTCATTAGACCAATCATCGAATATAATGCCCCATTTGGCATGTACCTGACCAGATGCCTACAACAGCTGGAGAGGCCGCAAAAGTACCTCACAAAAAAAATCCTAGCCTTAAGCACATGTCCTACATGGACACACTCAAGAAACATCAGCTGTTCTCAGTCTCTTATCATCTACTTAGAGGTGTTCTCTGCTTGACTTACAAAGCCATGTCCAACCCAGCCCTACTTGAAGTGCTACATCTAAAGAAAACCCAATCCCCCTGTGCCACATGTTCCAGATATCACAACCTCATTACCACAATTAACAGAACATGCTGTGGGGACAGGTTCATTTCCCAAAGACTGCCCATGCTCTGGAATAAGCTTCCCATTCATATCAAGCAGATCACCTTGCTGGCCGTCTTCAGAAGAAATCTTGCGAGTGAATAGGTAACAGAAAGTTCATCCCAGGGATCACTCTAGTAGCCCTACTGAATAGGGGCACTGTGAACTAACATCAGGTGGCACAGTGCCTGGACAATGTTTTTGGGCTGGGCTTGTAAAGGCTCCAGGGCCATTAGCCTAGTACACACCTGTAAATTATGAGCCTATGTATCATGTGCAATAACTGCATAACACAATAGTACAATTGACTAGATAGATAGTGGTTCTAATTTCAGTCCTGGCAAGTGTGCGTGTTTGTAGGTGAAACATTTTTAGGCCATTCCCACCCACTACACTTCCCAGTGCCCTACTTTAGCAGTCCTGCTGATGTCAGTCAGCTTAAAAGTACCTTTGGACACTTGTCAGCCTTATAAGCTCTGTAGCATGTGTGATAACTGCATAACACTCAAATACAAATAACTAGATAGGTAAGGGTTCTAATCTCAGTCCTGACAAATGTAAGTGTGTGGGCATGTGTTTGTAGGTGAAACAGTTTTAGGCCATTCCCACCCAGTACACTTCCCAGTGCTCTGCTTTAGCAGTCCTGCTGATGTCATTCCTCTTAGAAGTACCTTTGGACAGCCCCAGCCCTATAAGCTCTGTGGTGTGTGCAATAGCTATTTAACACTGTAGTACAAATAACTAGATAGGCAGGGGTTCTGTTCTCAGTTCTGGGAAATATGTGTGTGTGTGTGTGTGTGTGTGTGTGTGTGTGTGTGTGTGTGTGTGTGTGTGTGTGTGTGTGTGTATGTTTGTAGGATGATGTATTTTGAGGCATTTTCCACCCACAACACTTCACAGTACCCTACTTTAGCAATCCTGCTGATGTCATTCCCCTTAGAAGTACCTTTGGACAACCCCAGCCCTATAAGCTCCATGGCATGTGTAAAAAACTATGCAACAGTATAGTACAAATAACTAGATAGTTCTGGCAAATATGTGTGTGTGTGTGTGTGTGTGTGTGTGTGTGTGTGTGTGTGTGTGTGTGTGTGTATGTTTGTAGGATGAAGTATTTTGAGGCCTTTTCCACCCACAACACTTCACAGTGCCCTACTGTAGCAGTCCTGCTGATGTCATTCCCCTTAGAAGTACCTTTGGACAACCCCAGCCCTATAAGCTCTATGGCATGTGTAAAAACTATGCAACAGTATAGTACAGATAACTAGATAGGCAGGGGTTCTAATCTCAGTTCTGGCAAATGTGTGTGTGTGGGGGGGGGTGTATGTTTGTAGGGTAATGTATTTTGATGCCCTTTCTACCCAGTACATTTCCCATTGCCATACTTTAGAAGACCTCTTGATGTAATTCACCTTAGACGTACTGTGGGACACTGTTAAATCCTATAAGCTCCATGGTGCATGTGATAACTGCGTAACACTGTAGTATGCATAACTTGAAAGGTAGGGGTTCTAATCTCAATACCAGCAAGAGTGATACTGTGTGTGCATGTGCAAATCATATCCTCCCTATGTGTGTGTTTAGGTGAGAATCATATCTTCTGGGGGTGTGAGTTATACCATTTTGAGGCATGTACCACCCAGTACCCTTCCCATTGCCCTACTTTACGAGGCCTGCTGATGTCATTCACCTTAGAAGTACCTGTATACACTTGTCAGCCCTCTAATTTCTGTGACATGTGCAATAACTGTGTAATACTATAGTACAAATAATTAGATAGATAAGGATTCTAATCTCAATACTGACAACTATAGTAGTGTATTTGAAGCATATCCCATGTGGCTGTTGAGTGTGTAGGTTATACCATTTTAAGGCCTGTTGAAACCCTACCCATGACATTACTTTAAAGAGCCTGTTAATGGCATCTGCCTCACATGCACCATGTAACACTATACAGCCCATACCAGTCATCTGTACAGATGTACATGGAATATTCAGATCATCATCATCAGCCCCCTTTTTCCTGTTTTTCTACATGGGGTCAGGGTATAATGTTAACTGTTACCAGCTCTCTCAATTCAGTGCTTCACTCCTGCCTTCTTCAACACTCATGCCTGACTGTCACAGATCTCCTTTCACACAATCTATCCACCTTCTTTGCTGGATGCCCTCACTTCCTCTTACCTTCTTCCTGTCTGTCCCAAATCTTCCTCACCAGGTTGTCTTCTGCTTTTCTACACATGTGCCCAAACCACTATAATCTGTTCTCTTTGATCTTTTCTGCAATTGGAGCTAATTTGGCTTCTACTCTTATGTCCTCATTTCTTTGTCTGTCCCACAGTGTGCATCCTGTCACCTTTCTCAGGCACTTCATTTCCATCACCTTTAGCTTCTTCAACTGTTCTGCCTTTACTGCCCAGGTTTACAGTAGTACTGGTCGCACCACTGTCTTGTAAACCTTACTTTTCAGCTTCTTTGGCATTCTTCTGTCATAGACTACACTTGATACTCTATGCCAGTTGGCTGCAGCCCCTCTGATTCTAGCTTTGACCTCTTCATTCAGACTACCCTTCTCCTCAACTACTCCTCCCAGATACTTGAAGCTGTTTACCTTTTCCACTATCTGCCCTTCTATGTCTATTTTCAGCTTCTTCTGATTTCCCCAGTTTGCTGCCATTACTGTCATCTTATCTATGCTTAGTTTCACCCCATGTGCCTTCAGATTTGCATTCCATTCTCATAACCTTTGCTGAAGTTCTAGCTCAGAGTCTGCCTGTACTGCCACACTGTCTGCATACAGCAACTTTGTTGATCTGTCCCCTCCAACCTGTTTGCTAATGTAGTCTATCACCAGAATGAACAACAGTGGGCTCAGAGTTGAACTCTGATGTACACCCACACCCACTAGGAACTCCTCTGTGAGGCTGAACACTGTTCATACTTGAGTCATTGGGTCCCTGTACATAGCCTGCACTAATTCTACCAGTGTTTCTGGGACTTCAAACAACCACAGTACTGCCCAGATCAGCTTTCTTGAGACCTTGTCATATGCTTTCTCCAAGTCTAGGAATGCCGAGTTGGACTCTCTCTTCATCTCCAGTTTCTTCTTAAGTATCTGTCTCAATGCAAACATCAGGTCAATGTTGCTGAATCCTGATCTGAATCCAAACTGCTCATCTCCCATCTTACATTCTACTACTCTGCATATCCTTTCATCAATCACCCTCTTCAGAACTTTCAAGCAATGTGATAGGAGTTTTATGCCTCTGCACTGCCCACAGTTGTGGATGTCCCCTTTGTTCTTGTACACTGGCACTAGTATGCTTATTCTACAGTCATCTGAGATACGTCTTTGTCTCCACAGTGCTATTAATACCCTCAGAAGCCATTTCTCCCCTATCTCACCCAGCATCTTTACCATATCTGCCTTGACCTCATCTGAGCCTGCTGCTTTCCCTGACTTCATCTTCCTTAGTGTTGTTCTTACTTCTTCTAGGGTGGGCTCATCTTCTCTCATCATAAGCTGTTTCTGGGGCAGTACAGCTTCTGTGGGGTTTTCTTCATTCAGAAGCTGCTGGAAATACTCCTTCCATCTGCCTTTGATGTCCTATGGGCTGGTGAGCAGGTTGTTGCTGGCATCCTTTATGAAGGGTGTCTGACTATATTCTTTATTTTTCTGTCTTTGCCTTGCAACCTGATATAGTTTCTTTGTGCCCCTTACCAAGTCACTTACCAGAAGTTGGTACAGTGCCTCTGATGCCCTATTCTTTGCTATTGCAACTTCTTTCTTAGCTTTTTTGTTAGCCAGCCAGTAGTGCTTCCTAGCCAACCAGTAGTCCTTCCTAACCTGGTCAGTCTTTTCTGTCTCCCACTTCTTTCTGCACTCCTTTTTTCTTTTGATAACTTCCTGGACTTCTGCATTCCACCACCAGCTTTCCTTATGTACCTTATTCCCATACCTGGCTCAGCCACATATCTTTTCTGTAGTCCTAACACATGCTGTTTTTAGGCGCTGACATTCTTCTTCAACTCCACCTATTTCCTCCAGATGTTTGCAACATATATGTGGTCTGTGTCCCCTAACAATGAGCATTCCTGTGATATCATTGCCAAATATGTCACAGTTACTGTAGTTGCACACATGCCATCATCTGACATTGTACCTGACTGACGCATCATGCTGATACAACGTCTGTCAACCTATCACTTGCCCAGGTTTGTAGGAGCAGGAGATGAGACCAATCGCTATTTCTGGTGGGTTATCCCACCATTCATGAAGGCATTCACAAGATTACTTGTTTTAAGAGGTTATGTGTTATGTTCCAGGCATATAATCTATGTGGAGCATGTCATGTGTACGTAGCACTATAGTACATACAAGTGGATATGTAGGGTTACTAATATGTCTTTTGGCAACTGTGTATGTGTTTCTGTATGCACATTCCCTGTGGCTGTCTTTACTGTGTGTATGTGATGGCTATACCATTTTGTGTGCCTCTTCCACCCTGTGAACTCCCCCATTGCCAACCTAGTTTCAGACCATACAGATGTCATCCAACTTACAAGCACAGTTACACAGTTTTTAATTCAAAGCCACTGTGGTGCATGCAATGGTCATATCACTGTGTGTTTTACTTAAATAGATGGGTAGGTCATCTGCTCTAAGAAGTGTCAACTTCATGTGCATGTGTGCTTCAATGCACATCCCCATGCAGCAGTGTGTGTGTGTGTGTGTGTGTGTGTGTGTGTGTGTGTGTGTGTGTGTGTGTGTGTGTGTGTATGTGTGTCAGATGGTTCTGCCATGTTACGGGCCTCTGAACCCACCATTGGCAATCCTAACAGCCCCTGTAATTGCCACCCACTTGAATAGTAGTGGCAGACACTGCAACACTATATTACCTCTGTGGTATTTGTGTTATGTATCTAGTGCTATTATTCATAATACTGTGCAGGTAGGGGCTGTGCTCATCCCTTCAACAGCTGCCCCATGTGCAGGACTATGAGTATTTGTGCAGTACCAGCACGAGAGGCCAGACATGCATATGAGATAGCAGACACACATGCTGGTTATTGTCAGGTTAGACTAACACAGGCTGAGCCAGTTAGCTACCCATCTGGTAACATACAGGTTGATGCTTAGCTGTGTAAGCTTATGTATCATGGCCTCCTGGGGATTATTGTCAGAGGTTTGGGCAAGGTGAAGGTAGGCAGTGTGCACCATCTTCCCCTCATCCTTGTGTTTGTTGATAGCTTCAAAGAAGTCAGCCAGGTTTAACAGGCCTGATCTCCCTTTGACAATACCACACTGTGTGGGCTCAAGCATTTTGAGATTGCCGATTACCCTGTTTATAAGGTCCTTGATATTGCCTTCCATGCCCTTGCAGATCAGGCTAGTTAGGCTGATGTGCATATGATTGGCTGGGTCAGTGGATTGCTTCATCTTTGTGTATAGGGATGACAGTAGCTGTCCCCTGTGCAGATGGGATGACACCGGTGCTCAATCATGTAGGATGCAGCCAGGGATGGTATCAGGCCTATGGAGACTTCAGTTTGTTGCCTTTGAGAGGGCATTATAGACCTGCTTCCTGATGATAAGGGGAGGGGGGAGGTGCTGTGCATGTCCGTATGTACCTATGGAGGGATGGGAGGGTGATGTTTACACTTAACCTGTCTGCAGCAGGTTGGCTATATCTATGCCGTATGTGCATGTGGTGTTATTGACCACCACTACAGAGCAGATTTGGGTATTGCCTCTGGGATTGCAGACATATGTGAGGAAGGCCTTGTGATTGGCCTTGGTGGATGTGTCAAATTTGCACTCAAAGTTAGCCTTAGGGTAATTCACATGTGACCTTATTTGCTTGTTCAGACAAAGGTGACATTGCTTCCAATTTAGCACCTGCTCCTTCTTGGCCCTGTCCAGCAATTATTTCCATCTATTATGGAATTTGTGTATTGCTGCTGTCCACCGCAGAGGTTTACCCTACCTTGAGGGAGATGATTTTTGTCCTGTCAGGCATTGCTGAGTCCATACAGCTATGTAGGTGCTCACATAGTTTTGTGGTGTAGGCTTGGACACTACTGCTAGTTCCAACTAACAGGACAGTTGCTGTAAGGCTACTTATACGTGCTGTGAGGATATTTATAGTCAGTTTTGGAAAGTGTTTTTTGTTTGACTCTGACGGGGAAATGGTGACCTCAACAGTGATGGGAATGTGGTCAGATCTTACCAAGGAGGATGACACTGTAGGAGTGCTACAGTGGCTACTCATGTTGGTTTGGACCAGGTATGGGATATTTCCACCTGTCATAGGGGTGTTGACCAGCTGATGCAATGCATTGGCATTGACAAAACCAAGGAATCTCTGTGCATTCATGTTCAGGTAGAATAGGTCATGCACACTATGGTTGGGTAGTTAAAGTCACCCATGTCAGGGTACAGGGTTGAATCTTGACAGATTCAAGCAAGTCCATATAGTTATAGTGGGTGTCCAGAGTTGTGGTTGGAGGTCTATAGCTAGCTATGATTTGAATAGGTGTTTTGTCAACAAGTTAACTGCACTTAGGATGTCTCCCATGTGTCATACTGTTTGGCCAGCCAGGAGGTGTGTATGTGTATGATAATGTTTAAAACTCCACCTCCTTTGGCTTTGCAGCCTTCTATTTGTGGTCTAAAAGTATGGTAGGATGAGTAACCTGGCAAGGTTAGTGTACACTCCACAGTTGCAACCCAGGTTTCAGTGACTGCACAAATGTCAGCATCCTCCAGGACAAGGTACACTTGCAATGACATTAGTTTCATGCTAGAACTCCTAGTTCTTGTTAGAGCAAGACATCTGGACAAAGACACACATGAATGGTGGGCAAAGGCCAGAAAATAGTGACAGTTTATAAATCTAGCAGTAACACAATTGCTAGCAAGGACGGTTTTGCATTCACAGGAATACTCTGCAGGATATGACATCTAAAATTTATTTATTTTATTTTACATTTATTGACCAGGATAGTCTGATTGGATACATGTCCATTTTCAGCGGAGTCCCGGGGAGAAAAGCTCCATACATACAATAAACAAGTTAAAGCACTGTTACAAATACAATACATAAGATAAAAGTTATTCATTATGTCATATATAAATCTGATTTGTTATAGAGTAACAATTATGAAGCAATGTAGGGGTGGCCAAAATGTATGCTATTATGTTATGACTTCAGTCTGCTATTATGTTATAACTTCAGTTTTTACTGGGTTGCCAGTGATTTGCCAGACAATAAATGACTGTATTAGGCATTGGCTACAAATATGAGGCAAAAATGTGGTCAGTCTGCAAAACTCTGGATAGTTGAAAGGTATGAGCTCAGTATATAACATACAGTTCAACACACACCTCTGTGCCAGGTGTTTACTATGCACATATCCTATATAGGTCTCTTACATTTGTAAGACAAGCAAATGTATCATAGTAGCATTCACGGGTGACATACAAATATTGACAACATCCCAGGTAGCTGGCCTAGTAGTGTCACAGTCAGTATTAGACAACAGACCCTCCAGTAGTGGTCTTATATGGGCTGACCTTTGCTGGAGTGACTCAGAGGCCAGAGTTGTGATCTGTGTCACTGCACACATGGCCAGCAGGAATGACCATAGGTGCTGGACAGCAACATGTGAGTCTAGCAAGTCTTGTTGAGACCTATTGTTTAACTTCCTAGTTCACATTATTGCATCCCCCTTCTGCATTCCATTACATGCTTAATTGATTGACATACCTGTTATAGTGCTGAAGAGTTTCCTCAGAATAATGCAAATGTTTAGGTTTGTGTAGTCGCAGTCTATCTTTGTGTAGACGTGTTCAGACCTCTTTTGCATAGGCAGCAGCTTGCCTTTTGTAGGTAATGCTCATGAGTACGTTATGGCATGTGAACCGATTTGTGTCTCCCACTTGCTTATTGCATCCAGAGCAGCTGTGTTGTCTTTCCATTAGCCATTGCCATAGTAACACAGTGCTATAATTAAGTCCTTCATGTGGGCTTTGCCCCTTTTCCTTGCCTGTGAGGAGGACAATATGGAAGTGTGAGAGCTACAGCTTCACAAAAGGTAGGTGGAAATGACTCTTAGAACAAAAAATGAGGAGATAGCCCAACAAAATGGGGGGCAAAGTTCCAGAATTAGGTACAGATTGTAAGTAAGTATTGCCGTTATACACATAGAAGATTGCTAGATTAACAAGGTTTGTCTGGATATGCATTTTCTGCGTGACTTGACATCTGACAGTGATATGTCTATACAATACCTCTCAACTGTGCAGATGTCCACAGAATGCCCAGAGGTCTGCTTCTTATGTTTGGTTTGTTCATCAGACAATTTCTGTTCTTGAGAAATCAGTAGGATAATGTGAGCATTGAAGTCAGTAAATGTTGACATCCATTTGTGTTTCAGACGTCACATCCTTCAGAGAAGTCATGTTACAACAAACTCTGTAACACCAGCAACTGTTTCAGTTTGTAACACCATTATGTGAGATACATCCCTCTTTTCGGCCCCCTGTCCCCCATGTATGTCAGGCTTTGTCCATATGTCTTGCAGTAAGAGGTTCAGAGGTACGGTATATCATTATTTAGTGACTTCACTCCTGATATCATCCCACTGCGGTGGTGGTGCTGTGGTAGCATTGTTGCCTCAAAGTAAGACGTTGTCCTGTTCAACTCTCAGCTACAGCGTCCTCTGTGTGGAGACATGCATGAATGAGCGTGCCTTCATTAAAGGTTGTGCGTCAGGGCTGGCAACTCGGCATGTAAAAATCTACTGCCAATCATTAGCGGACCAGAGTTCCACTGTGGCGACCCCTAACCGGGAATAGCCGAAAGACACAACAACAACAACTCCTGATATCATCCCAGTGACTTAGCAGACTTCCAGAAGTGGTATAAGGCAGTGGCCATAAATATGGTCCCACACTCTGGACATTCTGTGAAAATCTGTACAATTGAGAGTTATGTATGTCTGGCCATTGTTAGACTGTCAAGATTGTGTAGCAGTGTAGTGTGTAAATGTTTGTTGGGCTGAGTAGGGAGAGTGGCAGATGTGAGTGTCATAGATCCTTTTCTATCTGACTGTGTATGCTGCTACAGTTGCTAGTGGTCTATCAGGTGTATATGTTTGTAGGGGCAGATTGAGAAATGTCCTGCAACACCTCAGAATTCCTAGTACACTGTGACTTTTGGCAGTATATGTCAGTGTAGTGTGTGACTGGGAATCAGGATATGTTTGTTCAAACCGTCGTTATACTCTAGAGTTCAGTTGGGGTACTGGTATGTTGCTGTGACTGTGGTGCAAATGTTTGTGGGTGGACAAATTCTCACTGATGTTTACTTTTCCCCTACAGTTACATCCCTGTAGTGCATGATATACTTGCAAATGCATGAGTAATTCCCCAGAGCTGATTTGGGGTAATGTTGTGTTGGTCTGACTGTAGTTCAGAAGGTGCTGGGTGAAATGGTTGGCAACTCTCAATATTATTTCCCTTCTGTTTCATGACTGCAGTCATACTGCTCCGCTGTGCAGATTTCTATACACTGTCCAGATGTGTGGCTCATATTTTTGGTCTATTCTGTCCCACATAGTTGTAGGTTTCTGACAAATCACGGGGATGGGAGGGTGACCTAATGGTTAAGGTGTTTGCCTTGCAAACACAAGGTGCAGGGTTTGAGTCTCACAAGGGATAATTGGCTAGGCTTAAAATGGCTTGCAAAGGCAGTTAGCTTAGTACTAATCTATGAATCTATGATGTGAGCATTGGTATCAGTAAATGATGGCAATCATTTGCATTCAGACCTGAAATCAATTAGAAAATATATGTTAACACACATCGTGATACTCTAGCAAACCTTTATGCTTCTAACGTATGTATATAATACTACTAATTCCACAGGTTTTTACCTACTGTTGGATGACCATCCTGCATTTGTAATTCTCACTATCATGTTGAGTAGTGGTAGCTGCTGTGACTGGAGTCCACAGGGTTCTGAATTTAAGGCTTGCTAGTGATGTGTAGTTTTCCCTTATGTTAAATGGCTGTAGTGCATGATATGTTTGTAAAAGCATTACAAATTTCCACAGCTCAGATGGTGTAGAGGTACATTGCTGTAATTGTAGTGCACAGGGTCCTGGGTTCAAGACTTGGTAGTGATGATTTTTTTCATTAATGTTAAGTGACCATAATACATGATATGTTTGTGAAAGCATCATAAGCCCTCACCGCTCAGATGGTGTAGTGGTCAATTGTTGCGATTGTAGTGCACATGGTCCTTTGTTTGAGACTCAGCAGGGCTGATTATTTTGTTCCTGGGCAGAATAAGGGCTGATGGAGATAGAGTGATTAAAGAACTTTTAAGCAGTTTAAGCAGGTTTGCCCAGTTTTGTGTGAAGCTAAGCAATGTTAACAGATGGTTAAGTCCTCTTAGCATCACTTAGCAGTACTTATTCCCACTTACACCCATGCTAATTTTAAATAAAGAAAATAAAAAAGGGTGATAGGAAAGTGGTGAAATGGGGGCAAGCAGGGGGTAAAACATTAGGAAAATCAGCTAGGGATGTGCAGGATGGGTGTAGGAAAGGACCATAGGTCTACATTTCTTCTGCAGCAACAGCTATGACTGATGTGGAAAATTTGGAATTTACAGCCTCATACCTCACAGTGAGGGGTGCTGGAAACATACATTTGTAGAGTCATTTAGTTGAAGATTGCTTTATGTCACTGGACACTACCTGTCATTCTATCAACTGTCTAAGTCTGTATGGAGCATATCAGGATTGAAGTCACTGTATAATGGCATAGATTTGAGTTTCAGACTTCTAATCCTTTCCTACATGTTGTTATGTTAATACAAACCCTGTTCCTCTATCAACTTTCTAGACTTGTAAGGGCAATATTTATGATCTGTCCCTATTTGTCCCCCCATCATTTTAGGCTTTGGCCAGTGTTTTGCTCTAAGATGTTGAGACATGTTAAAGGTGCCATATGGCACTTTCACATTGCAGGGGGTGTGTGACAGTACCTGTCACACACCCCCTGCATTGCTTCCAATTTAAACTCCTGATTTCAGTGTCTGCAGACACTGAAAGCAGTTAGAAAGTGCCGTACAACACTTTGACAATGCAGGGGATGTGTGACAGTGCCTGTCACACACCCCCTGCATTGCTTCTGATTTAAGTAGCTGCTTTCAGTGTCTGCAGACACTGACAGCAGTTAGAAAGTGCTGTGCAGCACTTTGACAATGCTGGGTTTGTGTGACAGTACATGTCATACCCCCCTTGCATTGCTTCCTATCTAAATACCTGCTTTCAGTGTCCATAGACACAGAAAGCACTTAGAACGTGCTATACAGCACTTTCAGAGTGCAGGGGGTGTGTTGGATGTGCGAGCACTACTAAAACACACCCCCTGCACTCAGTTGTGTTCGTGTCCGCTTAGCTGCTATCAGTAACGTGCTTTCATGAATATGTGAGGTGCATTGCTGTTAATGCTATGCGGAAGCGGACACCATTCACTCCATGCAGGAATAACACTATTCCTGTATGGAGTTTATTGAATACTGGGGAATGTCTATCTATAGGTCCAGCAGGTTCTAAGCTGATGTATAATTTAATTGAGAAGCCAATCCACATATATTTTAAAGAACTTTCAGTCATTTTCAAAAAAAGCAGCTTGTCAGTATTTTAGAAGTAAATAATTCCAGGTATCTAATTTGCATTTTATATGTTTGGTAAAAAAGACTTGGCCCAGTGTTATGCCTAAGCACTTATCATGGCTAGGAACTGG
This sequence comes from Protopterus annectens, assembly GCF_019279795.1. NCBI lineage: Eukaryota > Metazoa > Chordata > Ceratodontiformes > Protopteridae > Protopterus > Protopterus annectens. The sequence goes on from NC_056745.1 coordinate 1,501,432,897, forward strand.
AATTTCTATAGTTTTAAGAGTTATATTTGATAATTTTTAAACAGCTTTATTAAATCCTTTTATAAACAATGAAATACATTCAGCTACGTTAATAGAAAAAACATAGTTTTCATTATTTTTATGCAGCATGCATATATGATTTTTTTGAACAATTTTCATTCACTCCATCATTGCATAAATTACTAATTTCTTTCCTTCCCTTAAACCTCACTCCTCCTCATGAACATTATTTTGCATGTATTATTCCCACATGGCCAGATGCATGAACTCCTAGACTAAGTATATAATTTGTCTTCAAGAACATTCCCACCACATTTTGTATGCCTTCTAGTCACTCAGAAAGACTACACTAAGTGTACACGCAGTCTACACTTTATGGTGACATTTATGAATCCCCCTTGAAATTTAAGGCTGCAAGAAAATCAATAGGAAAACTAAAATCATGAGGAAGAAGGTGTGAGTTATGCTTGTGTTGTCTGTTCACTCAGAACGGTGTATGCTTGGTGTAGATGATTTATTTGTAATATGCTCTTTCCCTTTTCTAAAGATTCCAATTCCACGTATTTTATCTCCGTTACAATATTCAGTACTTAGTAGATTTACATTTTGATTTCCATTTTTGCCAGCCAGCAGCATTCAACTTAGGCCTTACTATGTTTATACAGTTCATATCCCCTGTCCCAGCTCAAAAGAATAACTTCATTAGTTAGAACTATTTTGTCCCCCAGCATTTCTGATAGAGCACAATAAGTTTTTTTTTTTAATCGGCCAACTTATTACATCCTGAAAAAAAATTAAAACATTTTCCATTTGCCTCTCTATTTCCAAGTACACTTCTAGCATTTGTGATCTACCCAAGAAAATTTTCTCTGAAGTCTGCTTAGGGTATAAAAGTACCTATACAAGCACTTCCAAGCAAAAATACTAAACTTCCTGGACTTTATTGCATACTTGGGATGTCCTCCCATTGTTCCTTTGTATATGACCATTCCAATCCCCATTCCCTATCTTTTCTAACCTCCTCTGACTGATTGTTATAGTTATCATGCAATATTTTATATGTCCCAATAGTTATCCCATTTATAACAGCGGCTTCAGCTAAATACTCTAGCAGAACTGTTATTTTATTCAGGACTCCAGTATCATTTTCTGTTTGCATATACTATGTTATCAGTCCCAGTCTGTAGCCTGGGATCCGGACTGGGCCTTATCCTACTTTGTTGCTTTTCCCTCTCTAGTTATTTGCTCACAATATCTTCGTTCCTTTGCTAATCGTCGCTAGTCATTTCTGTTCCTTCTTTTACTTATTTTCTATGCCTCTATTTGCAGTCATCCTTACTGGTAAAAATCTCATTTCTCCATTCTCATGTATGCTTAGTTCTTAGAATTCTTTCTGCTATTTATGAATATAATATTCAGTGTAGTCTTTGCTATTCTCATTCACAATCTGCATCCAAAATCCAACCCTCTGCATTTTTCATCATCATACCTTTCCCACTTTGACTTGTTACCTTCTGCTTGTGTTATGTATAAGAGCCTTAACTGTGTAGCTGTAAAGTATCCCTTCAAATGAGTTAAGCCTAAATCAATTTGTTCTTTGGGGACAAACATTTTATAATGGGCTTGTATTGACAAGATTTTGTGTCCAAATCATCATAAACTACAGATTTTTGAGTGGTAATTGAAACGTTGCTGCTACATACCCAATTCCACATTTACTGAAGTAATTTTGTAGAGCTTGGTTTAATGTGCAAAAGGTTTGTATGCCTTTAGAAGCATCTAATTGCCTATGTATAGATTATATTCTAGGTTGGGGAGACTCAATAGGAAGTCATTAATGAACAATGAAAATAACAATGACCCCAGTACTGACCCTTGTGGTACCCTGTGAGAGTCTATTATTTTCTTATACTATAAAAGTCTAGTCAGAAGGATGGAAGTTAAACTATTGTAATATTTTATTCTAGAAGAAAGCCACAACCCGCAATTTTTCAAATGCATGTTTGAGGTCTAAAGCATTGGTCCTGTTAGGTCACTTTTTCCCATGTTAAGATATATTTGGTTTGCTAAGACGGAAATTACTGTGACTTGTTGCATTTGCATCCAAACTCCTGTTGTTTATCAAAAAATATATATCTAGTGATATAGCCAGGAATTTCCTCATGAGCCCCTTTTTCCTAGACTTTTAGCATTATATTTCATTCTGTAATTAGAACATTTCATGTATCTGTAAATATTATGCCAGTTTGCATCTTTACTGCAATAGTAACAATGTGATGAAGTATTTATACAATTTCCTTTCATAACTCTGCAATAATGTCCATCTTTTATCAACGCCTCTAAAATGCCACCTGAAAGGCTCCCTGCAGAAAATGTCCTGAATTGTAGTGCTGTTTTTTGGTGTCTGAAACAGTGATAATGTTAATGTTATGCTCTACATTGTTTCCGCTTGTACAGTATATTATTTCAAGTCTTTTCTAAAGTACATTCCCACTACACAGAGGCAGTGCTCAGAAAATATTAATGATATAGCGTGGCCAAGGATGAACACAGGATAGCAGCAGATTTCTTCAGCTCCACCAACATAACTACATTAACAGGAAATTATTACTTCAAAATTCAACTAATGGAATAATTTTCTTTCTAATAACGTTTGGAATATCAGTATCTTGAATAATATCTAAAAAAGAAAGAAAATTTAACTAATTTTCCTGTCAAAAATCTTTTTGGAAATTTCTCTCTCATCACTTCTGTTCAGAATGAGTTCCAGCAAGGCTAGCAGCCAGGATTCCAGCATTAAGAAAGAGCTTCAGACTTTACTATCAACTATTCAGCAACTAACAACTAAAATGGACAGACTGGATGTTAAAATTGATAACTTTATAGAGAAAACCACAAAACAAATGGATGTGGTACACCAAGATCTACAACATCAAAAAGCTCAGATTACTGGTATAGAAGAGACACTTAATGATATGGACAACAGAATTAAAGAAGAAGAAATAAACATTGAATTCTTATTGAAACAAAACACACACCTTCAATCCAAACTAGATGACTTGGAAAACAGATCCAGACGCAATAATATAAGGATTTTTGGACTACCAGAAAATATAGAAGGTAATGACATTACATCTTTTTTAAATACTTGGCTTCCCAAAACTTTAGATCTGTCAGAGGCATTTTCTTTTGGTATTGAAAGAGCCCATAGGTCTTTATCTAATTCTAATACAAATAAAAAGTATCCTAGATCAGTTATTGTAAGATTTTTATCATCTTATGACAAGGAAGTGGTATTAAAATCTGCATGGGCTAAAGCACCTATAAAAATTAATGAAGCAACAGTGCGCTTTGACAATGACTATTCTTCTTTGGTAATATCAAAAAGAAAGTTTTTTTTTACCATTAATAAGAGAGCTTAAGAAAGCACAGTTCAAAACTCATCTTTTATTTCCTTCCAAGCTAAAAATCTTTTTACCTGATGGCCCTAGAATTTTTGAAGACTTGGACTCTGCTTTGCTGCACATTAAAAAAAATAAAATACTAGATAAAATAGAGGATATGGAATGGGCAAGTCCTTCGTTAAAGAGAATGGCAACAGGAACTTCTTGGAAGACATCAGAGAAACAAAAAGGACTAAAAAACAAATGACATGTTTTGTATTTCTTTGAACTCTTTAATTACAGTTACTACATTTACAAGAAAACCACAAATATTTTAATGGTTTGTTCAAAGTTATTTCAATATGCAAGAACTGAATTTTGTTTTATAAATAATCAAACTTCCTGAGGAACAAATAACCTGATATGAATCAACTTGTTTCTCTTTGGTGACAAAGAGACCTAAGGTTAGTAATTTGATACATTTCCTTTCTTTTCTTGTTTTAAATAATGGCATTCTCTTTAAACTAAACATCTAGAGAAGGGTGGGGGAGAGCAGGGAGAGGGGAAGGATGAAAAGAAGGAAATAAGGGGAAAAATAATCTATTATCTCTTTAAAATTATTTATGCTGTTTAAATGTTACTGCTATTTATTACACCATGACTAACTTGCTTAAATATATGATATCAAATAATATGTCATGATATAACTGCAGTTGACTAGAACTAAAAGTGTCTGAAAGTAATATGTTTCAGGTTTTACTTTATTAAAACAAACAGCAAGTAAATGTCTTTGTAGGTACCTTTTTTCTCTCTCTCTCTCTCTTACTTATAAGGTAATAAGGTTCTGATAATAATGATATGTGTATGTAACAAACTCTGAATGAGAAAATGAAATGGGGCATATAAAAATAAGTTATGTTTATGTTAAACAATTGAAGGCTTGGTTTCACTGCCATAGAGACTGCAATGACTTGTGAAGTGCTTCGAGAAGGTTTTACACTGCATAGATCCATTTGTACTACAAAATGAATGTCTGTCACTTACTTTTATTAAAATTCCCGCCAGAATGTTATGGGAGACAATTTGGGTGTGGGTATCCTCGTGAATAGTGTCCTCAAGTTGTTTTTAAAGCTTCAACATCAAGAAAACACGCAGAGAAGCTGAAAGCAGCCATTTTGAACTTTGACCCCTGATTTCACACAGACTCATCGCAAATTCAAGAAGTAAACTGTTTCAGGAAGTAGAGCTGCTGTAAATGCGGTATTGTGATGAAAAATGAACTTTATGACAACAAAATGTGAGTTTTTCTTTAAAATAATTTACTTATTTAAGATGTAACTTGTAAAATATAAAAGTTATAATGATTTTAAATGACTTAATATGCCATAGTAAACAAATGAGATAATTTAGAAGGCATAGAAGGTAAAACTCATGCACATATGTTTTTGAAAGCGTATATGACTGCTGCACCTTAAAACATATAGATGCATATGATTTAAAGATATGTAATGTTATAATGCATCTGCCTTGACTAAAAGACAAGTATGTGCATTATTATGATTATATTTCAGAAGAAAATGTCATGTGATACATTTTAAAGCTGCAGTGCAGATATATAGGATACAGATGGCTTTCATCACAATGATTTATGTATAACCAGGGATCAATATTGCTGTGTATTATGTTCTTTTAACTTATATATTTTGAATATTCATTTTATTTATATGATAAGAATGAGTATAAGAAGGAAGCTTTTAGTGCATGTAATTTAAAGTTTTAAAACTAACAGTACTGCCATGATAGAAAATGGGTATACCCTAATGTAAGTAATGTCTGAGTCATGATAGCTTGAGATAACAAATGTTATTGAATTCAACTGAGCATAAACATATAATATGAACTTATTACAAATTTTTATTAAACTACCATATGGGTATTCCTCCCTTTTTTTTTTTCTCTCTCTCTCTCTCTTCTCAGCTCTCATTTTCAAGATTGTTAGAATGCTATTATGATTATGAATTTATTATATAGAATAGATGTACATAGCAATATTAGTTGATTATAAATGTTTTATATGATTATATGAAGCTGTTATATAAATTGTTTAAGCTTTGCTATAATAGATAATCAAATTAAATGAGGTTAACTTTAGTTAATAATAGTTAGTATTGAAGTAATTTGGTGGCAGCTGGAGTACTGCTGCTTAGGATAGGGGGATAACTTGAGTGGTATTTGCTACTCGAAGTTGGAGTTTTTAACTCCAGGCTGGATGCATTGTTTTATCCAAACAATATTTTCACCTGATTAATATCATGTGTATATAGTTTTGACATCCACATTACATTTTATAAACTCATTGTCACTACAAACAAGAGTTAGAATTACACAAAATTCCATAAGATTTTCATTAAATACAGTTGTAATTAATAGAATACCTAAAGGAGGAGACATAATACTACTTATTTTAGTAAATGTTACTCTGATTATGAGTTTTATATGTTTATAACAGTTAAATGGTAACTTTAAAAGGAATTTCTTTAAACATTAATGGACTGAATAACCCATGTAAAAGGGCAAGTTTAATGAGATATATTAATCTACATAGAGCCAATTTAATATTCCTTCAAGAAACACATCTCCTAAAAAAAAGATATAGATAAATTAGCCACCAATAAATATACAGTCTTGGTTAGCTCAGAACACACACAGAAAAAAAGAGGAGTGGCTATCTTATGGAACAAAAATATGCCTATACCTAAAACTATTAAGTCTTATAAAGATGATAGAGGAATGTTCTGTATGGTCACAATAGAGATTAATGGGAAAATATATACATTAATTAATGTATACTGGATTCCAGGAATTGGCACTAATACAGTGAAACACCATCTCAATAAGATTATATCATTCTCTATAGGAGATATTATTTTAGTAGGAGATTTTAACTGTATTCTGCATGAAAAAGATACTACTACTATAGGAAAAAGGAAAATCACATCTAATGCAAAACATTTAAAGGATTTCATTAACTTATATCATTTGAATGATATTAATAATCAGGCAGATTCTAAATCATTACCATACACTTTTTTTTCTAATAGACATAAAACTTATTCAAGAATAAATAGAGTTTATTTCTAACCAACTGGTAACAGACTTAATTAATTCTAAGATCATTTCATGTCCTATATCAGATCATAATTCAATTGTCTTTGAATTTATGGTAAATAGTATTTATAATGTTCAGATCAAAAGAATACCAGCATACTTAACTCAACTAAAGGATTATAAAGATTATATACTTACAGAGGTGCAACATTTTTTAGACTTAAACACTACACCTGACGTCTCCATTATTTACATTTGGGATGCTCTAAAATCATATTTATATGGACAAAGTATCACATAGTATAATAATAAAAGGAAATCTTGGGACAAAGAATTAATAGACATTCAAAACAAGTTAGACTCATATAAACATAATAATAAAGAAAATATTATGGACAAAAAAGTCATTGAGGAAATAAATAAATTAAATGAGAAATACAAAGAAATTTTAAGTCACAAAGTCAAAATAACATTAGAGAAATATAAATTTTTGTCTTACTCAATAAGTCCCAAATATTTACATAAACTTAAAAATAAAACAAAAAGGCCGAATAAACAAAATCACATCAAAGAAATTTTCTCTCCAAGGAAAAAGAAGAACGTCTCTAGTTTACCAGAAATATTAGATGAATTTAGAAATCACTTTCATAACATTAACCATAATAACATTAATATGGATTCTAAAGACAAAATAAAGAACTTTATAGTTACAAACATGAACAAAAAACTTAATAAACAACAGACTAAATTAATAGATAAAAATATTTCATATACAGAGGTTATCACACAAATAAATAAACTTAAATCAAACAAAGCACCAGGTAATGATGGTATTATTCCAGAGATTTATAAAATTCTTCCTAAGAGTACTTACTCATTAATACATAAGGTTTTCATTTCAGCTCAAAATGAGTTATCAACTCCCCCATCCTGGCAATACACATTTATTTCACCAATTTTGAAACCCAATAAAGACCCAACCAGATGCATTTCATATAGACCTATTTCATTACTTAATGTTGACTATAAAATGTTCATGAATATATTTGCTGACAGATTAAAGACAATTATTCCAGGTATAATAGATATAGATCAGACAGGCTTTATTATAAATAGAAATACTTTTGATAATATAAGGAGAACCTTAACGCTAATTGATTATGCAAACAGAAAAAAGAAAGACTTGACACTCATTAGTCTTGATATAGGTTCAGCATTTGACTCAGTAAGTTGGGACTATTTGTTTATTTTATTGAAATGTACAAATTTCTCTGATGCATTTGTGAATTTAATTGAACATCTATATAAAGGAGCATCGGCTTACATTAAAATAGGAACATATGTCTCACAAAAAATACCCATATTAAAAGGTACAAAACAAGGGTGTCCACTTTCACCATTATTATTTACTTTAATAATGGAGCCTTGGGCTAATTTGATTAGAAACAGCAATGATATAGAAGGATTTGATATAGACGAAAATACAATCTCTAAAATCCAACTTTTTGCAGATGATGTTCTAATTACATCAACAGGGACAAATTCTTCTATGCGCTCATTATTTGACAAGATGACAGATTTCAAAAATATTTCTGGTTTGGTATTTAATGAAGAAAAAACTAAAATATTACCAATATATACACGGAATAATGTTCTCAATAATGATTTTCTCAAATATATACCCAATTCAGGTCAAATAACTTACTTAGGCATAATATTAACTAAAGATATAAAATCCATTATACATAATAATTATAGTAATTGTCTTCATAATATACAAATTATATATACAAATATATAGGTTCAGCATTTGACTCAGTAAGTTGGGACTATATGTTGGCGCCATAGTCGAAAACACATCTGACACAGATATCCTCCAGAAGGGCCTCACAGAAACGGATAACTGGTGCCAGAGCCATGGCCTGAAGTTAAACGCCAAAAAATGCATAGTCATACCCTTCGGGAAAAACAAGGTTACCCCTAGCTACCATATAGGTGGCAATCCACTGAGCACAGAAAAAGTCATCAGGGATCTGGGGACCCAGGTTGACAGTAGCCTTTCGTTTGACACTCATGTTGCTAAAGTAGTTAGGAAAACCTTCTATATCGCCCACCTGATCATGAAGGGATTCACATCTAGATCAAGGAAGGTCATCGTCTGTACTCATCACTCATTAGACCTATGATTGAGTACAATGCCCTGCTCGGAATGTATCTGACCAGACACCTGCTGCAGCTTGAAAGGCCCCAAAAGTTCCTCACCAAAAGGATAAAGGGTCTCAAAAATATGTCTTATGCTGCCCGACTGAAAGAACTCCAGCTCTATTCAGTCTCATACCGCTTGCTCAGAGGTGACCTGTGCCTGACATATAAGGCCATGTCAAACCCAGATTTGATGAATATGCTTCACCTCAAAAAATCTAGATCCCTCAGAACCACAAGGGCAGGAGACTTAAACCTTGACACGGTTATAAATAGAACGTGCTGGAGGACAGATTCATCACCCAGAGACTCCATGCTGTGGAACAAAATCCCGGTACATGTGAGGCAGAGCACCTCTCTGGCCTTGTTCAAGAGGAATCTTGACCAATGGATGGGAGATTGCAGATATACCCCAGGGATTACTTCAGTGTCACTGCTTGACAGAGGCACAGCAAAATGATAGGCATAGTTTTTATTCAAACTAAAGGGGTGGTGAAAGCCACATAACTATGGGCTAGGCTTATAAATGCCCTTGGGCAGATAGCCTAGTATGAACCTATGAACCTATGAACCTATGAACAAAATCTTTTCAATAGCTGGAACAATATGTTTTTTACCATGGAAGAAAGACTCACAATTATTAAAATGATAATATTCCCTAAGATATTATACATAATACAATCAATAATACTCCCACCTACAAAAATAATTATTAAGAAATTGAATTCACAAATGTTAAATTTCTTATGGGCACCTAATAGACCTAGGATTGCATTAAAAAAACATACTAATAGTTGGTCTCAAGGGGGCATATCATTTCCAGACTTTAATTTATATGCTATCTCTTCTATTATAAAAGTTATAACATTGCTAATAGATCAGTCATATGTTGCAAAATGGAAGGAATATTGGGAACTAATTAGCATGCACTTCACGAAAATATCATTAGTACACAAAAATACTATTGTAAATAATCCCATGTTATGGTTACTAAAAGAGTTTTGTACCTCATCTATTACACCAAAATATATAGCTAGTTACCCATTAAATATTATTATTAGATATTGTAATTTTATATTTATGCATCCTAAGTATAAGGAATGGAATTTTATCTTATTTCCTATAATGTATACACAAGGTATTCTTTTATCATCCACCTCTGAAAGATTTCTTCTAGTTACAGAGAATGATTTAAAGTATTGATATCAGTTGCTGTCTGACAATAAAGCAAAAAATTTAGACTTCTTAAAGCAAGAATTTGATTTGAGAGAAACATGTTGGTTAGAGATTCAGACTTTTAGACAACATCTTATTAATAAACTTGATTTAATGTCTTTAACAGTTAAAGAATCTGTCCCAATTCTGATTGATTACTTGATATTAAATTTACAACATAGGGTTTCTGATAAAGGTAAGCTCTCACACATACATAAAATTATTAGAGATGAAACACATTACAGTTCAGATACTTACTGGAATTATTTCATTTCCATTAATGGTGAATCACCAAAACAACAAGCTAAACAATATATACTGGAATCTGCTTATAAAACTACTTCTTCTATTAATTGGAGACTTTTTACCTGGAAATTTTTACATAGATCTTTCTATACACCCTTAATGATGAATAAAATAAACAATAAAGACAACATATGTAAGAGATGTAATGTAGAAATAAATGCCGATTGGGCTCATATGTTTTATGACTGTATAAAATTGAAGGAATATTGGATGTTAATCAATGATTTTTTGCAGGCTCTTTTCACAGATAATTTTACAGTCTCTAAATCACTTATATTATTTAACCCTGTTCCTAAATGTGTTAAAAAAGTTAAGCTTCCCTTATTATGGTCTATTCTAGCAGTGGCTAGAAAAATAATAACCAGAAATTGGATTTCAGATACTCCTCCTTCATTTAATGAATTTAAAAATGTTATGATTGAAGTATGTCATATGGAACTAATGACAATAAAGTCAAGAACCATTAGGAAAACATCTTACTATAATATATGGGATACTTTACAAAATTTGTTAAAACAGTCTTAGTTTAATTAATAAGATGTTACAGTTTAATTAATTGATTTGATTTGCAGTGGATGTCTTTGTAAATACTTTGGTTGTTTTATCAAATGTTATAAGTGTTTATATATTAACTGCTTGTATAAGATTGTTATAATATTTATTTTGTATGTTAAAAATAATAAACTTGTTTTAAAAAAAGAAAATATTAATGATATTAAGACTTGCTCTCTGCTATTCTGGGTTTATCCTTGTTTGGTGTCATTCAACAAAAAGACTGTAGCTCATCATGACAGACGTTGCCAACTCTGACTTAAATATGGATTGTGAATGGACTACTGGTGCTTATTTTTGGCATAAAATATAATTACTAATTGCTCATTAATTTACATATCCATCCATCCATCCATCCATCCATCCATCCATCCATCCCTCCCTCCATTCATCCATCCATCCCTCCCTCCCTCCATCCATCCATCCATCCATCCATCCATCCATCCATCCATCCATCCATCCAGCCACCCATCCATTTGTTTTCTGATACCCATTTTATCCTCAAAATATAACAAAGGAAAATGACCTAATTCTATCTCTCTGTCTATCCCTTATACACACACACACACACACACACACACACACACACACACACACACACACACAGAAACACCAGTCATGAAGTCATGTACCTACAGGCAATTTGCCAAGGGATCAAGCAATCCCTAATAAAATCAAGACCCTTTCCACCAAAGGCAGGCGCCCGGTCTGGTGGACTCCAGCCATAAACAAACTCTACAACAAGAGGAGAAAGCTACTACATGACAGAGCAAAATCCCTAAATGGGAAGGCATCTCTGATCAATACTAGCAAAAAACTACGATCACTCATAAAATCATCCAAGGCCAACTTTGAGAGAAAAATCGCTAATGACACAAAAGACAATCATAAAGCCTTCTTTAGCTATGTTAGAAACCTGGGTGGAAACTCCCAGATATGCTCAGAGTTAGTCCAAAATGATAAAAAAATCACTGAACCCACAGACATTGCCAACATACTGGCAGACAGGTTCAGTGCAAATTTCTCCTCCCTCCCCCAAAAAGGAGAAATATCTATCCCACCAGAGTCTAGCCTCCCAAACATCTCAGATGCCCAGGTGAGAGCTGCTCTCTCAAAAGCAAAAAACACAGCATCAATGGGACTGGACGGTGTCCCCAGCTGTGTGCTACACAAACTCAATGAGGAACTAAACCCACACATAAGGCTGCTGTTTAATCTTAGCCTTACTACAGGATATGTACCCAAAGAATGGCGTACGGCAACTGTGGTCCCACTCCACAAAGGCGGTGCTTCTATGGACCCTAGAAATTACCGCCCCATAAGCTTGACAAGCCTTGTCTGCAAAGCTATGGAGAGGATCATAATGGAACTCATAAATAAAGACATTGGGGACCTACAGACACTGGATCCTACCCAATTTGGCTTTGTCAAGGGCAGATCCTGCCTCTTGAACTTGGTCGACTTTTTCAAAACAGTCACTAAGGCCATTCATGAGGGTAAGGCAGTTCACACAGCCTACCTTGACCTAGCAAAAGCGTTGACACAATACCCCACTGGCATCATAGAAAAGCTCACCAGCTTAGATGTAAACCCATATGTCACAAGATGGGTTGCAAACTGGCTCAAGGACAGAACACACAGGGTTAGAGTTGCTGGTGCCATGTCAGACTCTAAGCTGGTCACGAGCGGTGTCCCACAGGGCTCAGTCCTGGGCCCCCTCTTGTTCGGCATTTATTTTTCTGAAGTGCAGGCAAACATAAGGGGATTGTGGCTGACAAAATTTGCAGATGACTGCAAACTGGGCACCATAACTGACACTCCATCAGACACAGACATCCTCCAGAAAGGTCTCATAGAAATGCATAACTGGTGCCAGAGCCATGGCCTTAAGCTAAATGCCAAAAAATGTATAGTCATACCCTTTGGGAAAAACAAGGTAACCCCTAATTACCACATAGGTGGTAATCCATTAAACACGGAAGAAGTTATCAGGGACCTGGGGACCCAAGTTGACAGTAACCTCTTTGACACTCACATTGCCAAAGTGGTTAGGAAGACCTTCTACATTGCCCACCTGATCATGAAGGGATTCACATCCAGATCAGGAGAGGTCATTGTACCCCTGTACTCTTCACTTATCAGACCAATGATTGAGTACAACGCCCCATTCGGAATGTACCTTACCCGACACCTGCAGCAGTTGGAAAGCCCCCAAAAGTTCCTCACCAAAAGGATAAAGGGGCTAAAACATATGTCATACGAAGCCCGACTGAAGAAGCTCCAGCTCTATTCAGTCACATACCGTCTGCTCAGAGGTGATCTGTGCCTGACATACAAGGCCATGTCCAACCCGGAATTAATGGACATGCTCCACCTCAAAAATCCAAATCCACCAGAGCCATGAGAGCAAGAGACTTAAACCTCAACACGGATATAAATAGGACGTGCTGGAGGGACAGATTCATCACCCAGAGACTCCCTACACTATGGAACAGAATCCCAGTCCATGTGAGGCAGAGCCCCTCACTGACTCTGTTCAAGAGAAATCTTGACGAGTGGATGGGAGATCGTAGGTTTACCCCGAGAATTATCTCTGTATCACTGCTGGACAGAGGCACAGCAAACTAATGGGTATAGTATTCTCATCCTAAGGGGTGGTGAAAGCCACACACACTCTGGCTAGGCTTTTAAATGCCCTAGAGCAGATAGCCTAGTATGAACCTATGAACCTATGTATCAAGATGTGAGAAGAAAGCCAAAGCCTGTATAAATGCAGCTGAACTAGAGCAGAGAACCAATTGCTACACGTTAGTAATGATAGTCATGCCACTGCTGTGCCTCTGGACGAACAAAAAGAGAATGCTAGTACTGGACTAGAAGGTGAAAGGAGGAGAGAAGAAGGTATTCATCAAGATGTTCAGCCTTCTTAGAAAAGTGTCTACTTCTGGAAAATATAACCTTGAAAAAGAGCATAATATTTTGAAGATCTGATACAGGTTACTGTATCTGTTATCATTGATGAAAGTGCAGAAGTATTTTTTATAATTTGCATTACAATAAATGAAGTAATAATGTACCCTAAGCCTAAACACTTGAGGAAGACATAAGTACTCCAAGGACAGTTAGGAAGAGCCAAGGATCTCCATATATTTTTATAATAACAATGAGGTGCAGGGTATCATCTCCCTATCATTGGCCAGTAGTTCTTTTCTTTTTTATTAATTATATTTTTCTCACTCACTTCATGGCTATATCACATTCACACTTTCTGCTTAGTTCAGCTCTTGTTTGCTTTTTTGGATTTCCATTTCTGGATGATACTTTTCTTGGCTTCCACTGCAAAGAAGACGACATTGTTTCTGTCTGTGTGTACAAAAACTGGTACACTGAGGCATACATAGCATAAAAGGTGTGGCTCTTTGTATATTTGACCACTGAATCAGCATAGATTACCTCCTGAATTACTATTGAAAGGTTAATGTTTTTTTAAGGCAGACCAGACCTAGAATATATATATATAGGCTAAGTCTCCTCTCGCAAAATCCTCAACAACTTGGAGATCAGAAATTCTGGAAAATGCAAAATAATATGTCTGAGACCAAAGAGAGCCTATGGAAATACTGTCACCCAAATAACTTCCATGTTTATGTCTATGATTGCAGTTTGCTCTGAATTTTCTTCTGTCAGTCAAGCTTGCTGAATCTTGTTTTTAATTACACCTTCAAGGACAAAGATAACCATGACCTTCAATGATAACACCTGTACAGTTTCATTGATAACACCTGTACAACTGTTGACTAAACAAATTCATTCACAATCACTTGCAGCAGTCTAGAACACCTGTTCTTTATCAGGGAGATCAGTAAATTTCATACAAGCAGGAAACAAATGGTTTAGGAAAATGTCTATTTAATAATATTATAAGCTGTGCACTGAACCCTCCAGTCTTTGCTGTGCCTTACATTGAAGGAGAATAACCCTAAATTATCCAAATAATCCAGCCAGCATCTCATGATTTTACTGCTGTTGTCTCTGGAATGTATTGTCAAGAGCCAATGAAGCAAACTCGATAGTTTTGGATGCAGGCCGTAGTAAATAGGAGTGGCATGTCAAACACAGGTCTATGGTTTTACGCCCCCCGTCCCCACAATTAGTAGCTAGAGAGATAGAGAGGGCAGAGAACATTCAGTAGATAAACTGTCATTTTTGCGTCCTGAGACTTTTGGCCATGGACATGCTTAAAAAAGAAATGCTCTAGTGGGTATTCTGTTTTGGATTAACAGCATATGGCCTGTCTGCCATTTTTAAATTAACAATTTAGAATTTTTTTGCCATGTGGCCCCATATCACAGGACAACAAGGCTGTGTCTTAAATAATGTATTAATTTTTGGTTCAACCTGTTCCTGTTTTACATTCTTATGAAGTTATAGAAATATTTAGCTCTGAGCTTTGCCTGAGTTGACCTGGAAACTGACTGCTTTTCCAAACTTCTGTAGTAAGTCCCATACTATTGAGAGAAATTTGTCTTGGTCACTTATCCCTTAAGACCACCAGTTATAGGTTATTTTATGATCTTTGTTATTGACACTTATCCCAGTTATGACCATAGCGTGCTTTACATGCAGAGCATTAATTTCTCTGTAAAATGCAAACAGAAGCATGTAATAAGGGAAGCCATGTTGGGGACCCTTTCTAAGAAACAAATTAACTAAGACCATTCCTACAATCTTGATATTAGCTTTGTTTTTATAATACAATATGTGCAGTATTTCTGTCAGCTTTACAAATTGGTTAATATTGTGCAGACCCTGAAAATAAATGACTAGTTTGAGCTTCCAAGTGCCTTTGAAGGCATATAAATGTAGACATAAAGCTGGGGTCCCCTGTAAACAAATATTTTCCATGAAATATATTTAATTTTCTTAAAGTTATCCTGGTCATACATGACCTGTGTTAAGCACTAATGGTCTCCCTGAAGGGATCAGCCTGACAGCTAATATTCTGACAAATAACTTGAAATCTGAAATAAGAAAAATAGATGTAGAGGAGGCACATGTGATGAAAGATGAAAACTGGACATGATCAAAAAAATAACAAAGTTTTCCTATGGCATGGACAAAATTATGATTCATAAACATATAACAAAAGAAGGAAAATAATATATAATTATAAGAAATCCCAACACCCTACCTCAAGACCTCACTAAAATATGCCAGTGAGGAACTTAAGAGCATTATTAGAAAATGTAAAGCAGATTACGATTGCTACAGAATACAAAATCACACTGGAAGTGTTTCTTCAGTTATGTCAGAAAATTAAGGAATAATGTTCAGCAAGGCACTGAGCTCAGCTCTAATAATAGTACATATTCCAATCTCAAGGATATAGCCAATATATTAGCAGACAAATTAAGTCCTAACTTTACTTCATCTACCCACATTGTTGCTCCTACTGTTCTCGAAAGTTTAGTTGCCCCAGATCATCTTGGAAGGAATGTTAGAATCCCTGTTAAAATGTACAAATACTGTTTCTTTGGGGCAGATAACATTCCAGGCTGCATTCTTATCTACACCAAGGCTGTGATATCTGAACTTCTTAAACTACTCACGTCTTAGACTTAAACTAGTTAACCTCAGCCTTAGCCACAGGGTCTGCCCAGTGTGACTCCTTTATACAGGGGTAGCCCCTTTACAGACCCAGGTAATTATAGGCCCATCAACCTCATCAGCCTTATAAGCAATTTATCATAGCAGACCTCAGTTATGCAGACATAGGCAACTTAACTGATCTGGACTCCTCTCATTTTGGTTAGAGAAGGGCACGTCCTGTCTCATGAACCTAGTAAACTTCTTAGAAATGGTTACAGATGATGTGGACAGTAGTCACTCTGTGCTCACTGCTTATTTTGACTTTACCACCCTTTTGTCAATATCCCCATATTGGTATTACTGAGAAATTAGACAAATTTAATGTAAGCCCTCTGTTGCCTACTGGATTGCAGACTGGCTATCCAATAGATCCCAAGTTGTGAAAGTTGATGATAGTCTCTCTGAACATAAAATTGTAACTAATAGCATATCATAGGGATACGTTTTGGGTCCTCTTCTATTTCACAATTATTTGATGACTATAAGATGGGGATTATTATCCACTGATGGTAAAAAACTCCACAAGGGATGGAATATGCACATGTCTGATGTGCTGAAATGGTGTCATGATAAATACAAAAAACTGCAGCATAACAGACTTCAGTAAAAAGGCTGCTTTTGCCTCAGAGATCTGGCTACGTATGCAGGCAGCTCTTCCTCATTTAGTCATCATGCATCCACTGCAGTCAAGAAATCCTTCTATGTAGCCCATTACATTTCAAATGGAATATCTTCAGGATCCAAATAATCATCCCACTGCTGTACTCTTCCCTTAACAGAACCGTCATCAAATACAATACCTCCCTTTGCTATGCACAAACCCTAGTGGACTGTTCAATTGGAAAGACCTCAATCATTTTTAACTGAACATTAAATACTTTACATCCTACAACTATCATGATAGATTCATAGGTTCATAGGTTCATAGGTTCATACTAGGCTATCTGCCCAAGGGCATTTATAAGCCTAGCCCATAGTTATGTGGCTTTCGCCACCCCTTTAGTTTGAATAAAAACTATGCCTATCATTTTTCTGTGCCTCTGTCAAGCAGTGACACTGAAGTAATCCCTGGGGTATATCTGCGATCTCCCATCCATCGGTCAAGATTCCTCTTGAACAAGGCCAGCGAGGTGCTCTGCCTCACATGTACCGGGATTTTGTTCCACAGCATAGGGAGTCTCTGGGTAATGAATCTGTCCCTCCAGCACGTTCTATTTATAACCGTGTCAAGGTTTAAGTCTCCGCCTTGTGGTTCTGAGGGATCTAGATTGTTGAGGTGAAGCATATTCATCAAATCTGGGTTTGACATGGCCTTATATGTCAGGCACAGGTCACCTCTGAGCAAGCGGTATGAGACTGAATAGAGCTGGAGTTCTTTCAGTCGGGCAGCATAAGACATATTTTTGAGACCCTTTATCCTTTTGGTGAGGAACTTTTGGGGCCTTTCAAGCTGCAGCAGGTGTCTGGTCAGATACATTCCGAACAGGGCATTGTACTCAATCATAGGTCTAATGAGTGATGAGTACAGGGGGACGATGACCTCCCTTGATCTAGATGTGAATCCCTTCATGATCAGGTGGGCGATATAGAAGGTTTTCCTAACTACTTTAGCAACATGAGTGTCAAACGAAAGGCTACTGTCAACTTGGGTCCCCAGATCCCTGATGACCTTTTCTGTGCACAGTGGATTGCCACCTATATGGTAGCTAGGGGTAACCTTGTTTTTCCCGAAGGGTATGACTATGCATTTTTTGGCGTTTAACTTCAGGCCATGGCTCTGGCACCAGTTATCCATTTCTGTGAGGCCCTTCTGGAGGATATCTGTGTCAGATGTGTTTTCGACTATGGCGCCCAGTTTGCAGTCATCTGCAAACTTTGTCAGCCATAACCCTCCTGTGTTTGCTTGTACTTCAGAAAAGTAGATGCCGAACAAGAGTGGACCCAGGACTGAGCCCTGTGGGACACCACTTGTGACAGGCTTTGAGTCTGACATGGCTCCAGCAACTCTGACCCTGTGGGTTCTGTCACTTAGCCAGTTTGCAACCCATCTTGTGATGTATGGGTTTACATTCAAGCTGATGAGTTTTTCGATGATACCTGAGTGGGGTATTGTGTCAAGGCCTTTGCCAGGTCGAGGTAGGCTGTATGGACTGCCTTTCCCTCATCAATGGCCTTGGTGACTGTCTCGAAAAAGTCAACCAAGTTTAAGAGGCAGGATCTGCCTTTGACAAAGCCAAACTGGGTTGGATCCAAAGTCTGCAAGTTCCCTATGTCTTTATTTATGAGTTCCATTATGATCCTCTCCATGGCTTTGCAGATAAGGCTTGTCAAGCTAATGGGGCGGTAATTTCCAGGGTCTGTGGAGGCACCACCCTTATGAAGTGGGACCACAGTCGCCGTGCGCCACTCCTTGGGTACGTATCCTGAGGTGAGGCTAAGATTAAACAGCTGTCCTAACTGTGGGTTTAATTCCTCGTTGAGTTCATGAAGCACACAGCCGGGGACACCATCCGTCCCATGGATGCTGTGTTTTTGCCTTAGTGAGGGCAGTTCTCACCTGGGCGTTGGAGATGTTTGGGGGCTACAATCCTCTGGAATAGATATCTCTCCTTTGTGGGGAGAGGGGAGAAGTTTGCACTGAACCTGTCAGCCAGTATGTTAGCAATGTGTGTAGGTTCAGTAATTTTCACATCATTTTGAGCTAATTCTGAGCATATCTGGGAGTTTCCTCCTAGGTTTCTAACATAGCTAAAGAAGGCCTTATGATTGTCTTTAGAGTCCTTGGCGATTTTTCTCTCAAAATTTGCCTTGGATGATTTTATGAGAGCTCTTAGTTTGTTACTTATAATGATCAAAGGTGTCTTACCTTTCAAGGATTTTGCTCTATCTTGTAGTAGCTTCCTCCTTTTGTTGTAGAGCTTGTTTATGGCTGGGGTCCACCAGACTGGACGCTTGCCTTTGGTACAGAGAGTCTTAGTTTTGTTTGGGATTGCCTGATCCATGCAGTCCTGTAGGTGCTGGTAGAAGGCATTTGTAAGTGATTCAGCGGTTTGAGTAATGTTTACCACTGGCTCAGGGGCTTAAAGGAGACCACACTAGTTTTTAGAAGTGTGAAATCGGCTTTTGAGAAGTTTTTCACTGTGGTCTTTTTGTTTCAGGTGGGGCGGGATGAGGACCTCCAGTGAGATTAGTTTATGATCTGATCTCACCAGTGAGGGTATACTTCCGGTGTTGAACATTTTGATCCCATGTTCGTGATGATGAGATCAAGTATGTTTTCTCCTCTTGTGGGGATGGTGACTAGTTGTTCCATGGCATTTGAGTATATGAACTCCAGGAATCTTTGGGTTAGAGTGTTCGGGCTTGAGTAGTGTTCCCAGTCTATATTAGGGTAGTTGAAGTCACCTAGTATGATGGTGTTTGGAGATACATTTATCCCCTCCAATGTTTTCAGGAAGGCCATGTGAGGTTCCTGAGTTTGAGAGGGTGGCCTGTAACATGCTACAAATTGAAGAGCAGTCTTGCCTATGGTTAATTGCACCCGGATGGTCTCTGATGCATCGTGCGTTGCCACCAACCTTGAGGCGTGGGTGTCCTTTATGAATATGGACACCCCCCCTCCTTTCTTGGTGTTGTCCGGATTTTGGGGCCGGAACGCATGATATGAGGTGAAACCTGTTAGTGCTGGGGTGCTCTCAGGAGCCTTGAACCAGGTTTCTGTCACAGCACAGACATCGATGTTCTCCATATTGAGAAGGGCCTCGAGTGCATGCATCTTGAGAGTGAGACTTCTGGCATTGAGCAGCATTACCCTTAGTTTTTTCCTTTTGGTGTTCTAGGGTGGTAGGTTTAGAATTTGAGCCTTGCCTAAAAAAGGCACTATGGGGTGGCAAGAGTCTTTGCCAATATCCGAAGCCCAGGGTGACAGGTGCAAGCCGTCCCTTGTGAAGCAGCATGGCTTGTCCAGCATGTCATCCCAGGCAGACAGACATTGATCCCTTTGAATGACACCAGAATTTAAGCCAATTATTAAAGCTGATCATCTTATCACTGTATTGTGGCATCATTCTAGGTGAAGGTAGGATACTGCTCAAGGTCAGGGTCATACCTGCCTGGGCTACATAATCAGAGAGCTCCTCGATGTCCCTTTCATGTAGTCCAAGGAGGTACGCCTCAGGTCGCTGACACCAGCGTGGACAATGACTGAGTCGCACTTGTACCTGCTGTTGAGAGACCTGAATGCTTGCGTTATGTGGCAGATTCTAGCCCGACAGGCAGCTTACTGTGACCTTCTCCTTACTCAGTCTGGTGAGCGGACGCCAGTGTGTCTGTCTATGGAATCACCAATGACAAGTGTGTCTGGCATTTTGTTTGGCCTTAAGGGCTGTGACTGTTTGACACTCTGACTGTGTGGTCTATGTGTTGCATGTGTTGGGTCATGAGGTGGTAGTTGTTTGGGTGTCTGCTTTGGTGGCCTCTGCTGTTTTGGTAAATTTTTGATCAGAGCCTCCGAGTATGTCTTAGTGTGAGTATGTGTATGATTTAAAGTTGTGATGGTACCATGTGTGACTGGGTATGTATTGTGTGTGGTTACCTTCTCCTCCTGTCTGGTCTTGCCAGTCCTATGTTGAGAGAGCTCAGCCTCCAGTTTGGCCGTATAGTTGCATCTCTCGCATGTATTTGTGTTTTGTGGGAGGAGGAGAGGATTGTATGTGTACATGAGGCAATTGTAACATTGCCTCAATATTCCCAGGTTCACCAGTTGAGCTGGAGAGGACACTAGCAACTGATCCTACGACATACTAGAAGTAGTAGATTAAGAGACTTTCAAAGGACTCGGGGAAGTGGGTTTTAGGCTGGTGGGGTACTATCTATAATAAGAGTGCTTTATCAAGGTGCAAGTACTGTAGGAGTAAGTGCTAGGCTTTACAGATAGAGAATAGTCTACTTGGGAATCAAGTAGAGATGAACTTTTCAGTTATAGGATATGCTGGTTAGATCAGCAGTACAGCTTGAGGAAGGTAGTTCTAAGGGAAAATTTGAAGAGTGGAATTTAGATGGTCCGATTAGTTAACCTTGTTTAACCGCCGCTGCTCTTGTGTGCAACAGTGAACTCCGGCTAAATCGCGCTAACGCTTGTTTAGCGTGTTTTATAGCAGGGGCTGAAGGAGCTAGAGTTGGCCCAAAACGACCAATGGACTACTAGTTTCTGGCTGAAACTTCACCAAATCGGACAGAAAGGCCGCTCAGTGCCTCCCACTCCCACTGGTAAGCAAAGAAACTTCCCTCCTCCCTAATAAGGCAATGGATCAGTAACAGGAACTATAAACAAAGCCCAGGGATCAGCAACTCTGAAACTGGACTACTCTAGTGCAGTAAGGCGGAAAACAAGAGATTTTTTGTTTTATTACAGAGATAAGGAAAAACAGACAGTAAATGCTATAAATGCTGTAAATTGGCTAGCACTTTAGTGTGTAGCCTACAGAAACAATTTGCAACAATTAGTAACTTAAAGTGCAATAAACAGTGTAAGATGCAGAAATCACTTAAAGTAGCAGTAAAACAGGCGAAATGCAGTCGCTAGCTTAATAACAGTGGGAAAGCCACAAAAATACTTATATCTGGTAGAAAGTCACTCTTTAGCTCTCTGCTGCTTGGATCACTCTGCAGGCCACCACGAGGATCTGTGCTGAGTTGGTACAAGCTGGAAAACGCGTGTTTAGCGTGTTTTATAGCAGGGGGCTGAAAGGAGCTAGGAGTTGGCCCAAAACGACCAATGGACTACTAGTTTCTGGCTGAAACTTCACCAATTCGGACAAAAAGGCTGCTCAGTGCTTCCCACTCCCACTGGTAAGCAAAGAAACTTCCCTCCTTCCTAATAAGGCAATGGATCAGTAACAGGAACTAAAAACAAAGCCCAGGGATCAGCAACTCTGAAACTGGACTACTCTAGTTCAGTAAGGTGGGAAAACAAGAGATTTTTTTTTTTTTTTTTTTACAGAGACAAAGAAAAAAACAGACAGTAAATGCTATAAATGCTTTTAAGCGGCTAGCACACTTGAGTGTGTTAGCCTACAGGTAAAATTAAGCAACAAATAACTTTTTAAGAGTGCAAAACAGTTAATCAACACAAAAACAGTTTAAATAGAATGCAGAGCTGTATAAACAGGCTAAGATGCAGTCGCTAAGCAGTAAATATTCAAAAAGCCAGAAAAAATACTTAAATCAGTTATAGCAAATACAGTTATAATAAATGCTCTGAAATATACTGTATATTTCCAATATGTTTGAGAAGGACAGTCAGAACACAAGAAGGTTCAGGCGAAAAAGAAAAAAAAAAGTTTTGTTTTACTTTTTGAAAAGGGAAAAAGGAGGAACAGAAGGCCTTATCAAATGTTCTCTCTGTATTAAGAAGAATGAGCTAATGACACTAGATTGGGAGGTGTGTCACAGTAGGGGCGGGCAACTGCAAAGCCACCAAGTGCACACCAACAGGGAGGGAGGGTGGGACAAAAAGCACTACAGAGTCAAATGAAATTTTTTAAACAGATAAGGATTTGTGAAGATTCTGAATAGACAAAGTGCTTTATATATATTAAATTATAAAAACAGTAATCTGTAAAAAATCAAAAGATACTTATATTTTGTAGCTCAGTTGCGGTCAAACAACTTCTCCAGCTTGCACTGTGTGCAAAGACAAAGACCAGAACAACAACTTTTTTTTTTACAAGAACACAAAAGAACCAGCCCCCACTAGCCAAGAGATAATTACACAGAGTAAATGTTTCAGTTTATACAATAGCCTAAGACAGCAAAGCACTACAGAGTCAAATGACATTTTTTAAACAGATAAGGATTTGTGAAGATTCTGAATAGACAAAGTGCTTTATATATATTAAATTATAAAAACAGTAATCTGTAAAAAATCAAAAGATACTTATATTTTGTAGCTCAGTTGTGGTCAAACAACTTCTCCAGCTTGCACTGTGTGCAAAGACAAAGACCAGAACAACAACTTTTTTTTTTACAAGAACACAAAAGAACCAGCCCCCACTAGCCAAGAGATAATTACACAGAGTAAATGTTTCAGTTTATACAATAGCCTAAGACAGAAAAGCACTACAGAGTCAAATGAAATTTTTTAAACAGATAAGGATTTGTGAAGATTCTGAATAGACAAAGTGCTTTATATATATTAAATTATAAAACAGTAATCTGTAAAAAAATCAAAAGATACTTATATTTTATAGCTCAGTTGCGGTCAAACAACTTCTCCAGCTTGCACTGTGTGCAAAGACAAAGACCAGAACAACAACTTTTTTTTTTACAAGAACACAAAAGAACCAGCCCCCACTAGCCAAGAGATAATTACACAGAGTAAATGTTTCAGTTTATACAATAGCCTAAGACAGAAAAGCACTACAGAGTCAAATGAATTTTTTAAACAGATAAGGATTTGTGAAGATTCTGAATAGACAAAGTGCTTTATATATATTAAATTATAATGACAGTAATCAGTAATTCAAATCAAAAGATACTTATATTTTGTAGCTCAGTTGTGGTCAAACAACTTCTCCAGCTTGCACTGTGTGCAAAGACAAAGACCAGAACAACAACTTTTTTTTTTTTACAAGAACACAAAAGAACCAGCCCCCACTAGCCAAGAGATAATTACACAGAGTAAATGTTTCAGTTTATACAATAGCCTAAGACAGAAAAGCACTACAGAGTCAAATGAAATTTTTAAACAGATAAGGATTTGTGAAGATTCTGAATAGACAAAGTGCTTTATATATATTAAATTATAAAACAGTAATCTGTAAAAATCAAAAGATACTTATATTTTGTAGCTCAGTTGCGGTCAAACAACTTCTCCAGCTTGCACTGTGTGCAAAGACAAAGACCAGAACAACAACTTTTTTTTTTACAAGAACACAAAAGAACCAGACCCACTAGCCAAGAGATAATTACACAGAGTAAATGTTTCAGTTTATACAATAGCCTAAGACAGAAAAGCACTACAGAGTCAAATGAATATTTTAAACAGATAAGGATTTGTGAAGATTCTGAATAGACAAAGTGCTTTATATATATTAAATTATAAAAACAGTAATCTGTAAAAAATCAAAAGATACTTATATTCTGTAGCTCAGTTGCGGTCAAACAACTTCTCCAGCTTGCACTGTGTGCAAAGACAAAGACCAGAACAACAACTTTTTTTTTTTACAAGAACACAAAAGAACCAGCCCCCACTAGCCAAGAGATAATTACACAGAGTAAATGTTTCAGTTTATACAATAGCCTAAGACAGAAAAGCACTACAGAGTCAAATGAATTTTTTAAACAGATAAGGATTTGTGAAGATTCTGAATAGACAAAGTGCTTTATATATATTAAATTATAAAAACAGTAATCTGTAAAAAAATCAAAAGATACTTATATTTTGTAGCTCAGTTGCGGTCAAACAACTTCTCCAGCTTGCACTGTGTGCAAAGACAAAGACCAGAACAACAACTTTTTTTTTTTACAAGAACACAAAAGAACCAGCCCCCACTAGCCAAGAGATAATTACACAGAGTAAATGTTTCAGTTTATACAATAGCCTAAGACAGAAAAGCACTACAGAGTCAAATGAAATTTTTTAAACAGATAAGGATTTGTGAAGATTCTGAATAGACAAAGTGCTTTATATATATTAAATTATAAAAACAGTAATCTGTAAAAAAATCAAAAGATACTTATATTTTGTAGCTCAGTTGCGGTCAAACAACTTCTCCAGCTTAGCACATCTCTCCTTATACTCAGTGACCTACTAGATACTCCAAGGTGCATGATTCTCACTTTTCCTTCCAAGAAAGACCTAATCCTATTTGACCACTTATTTCTTTGCAAAGTCAGTGGCTCTACAAACATGGGCACTAGGGACCTAAATTTACACCAAAAATAACACGACTCACTGAAGAGATAAATTCCTGACTAGGCATATACTCAGCCTATCAAATAAGTTAACACAACATGTCAAGCAATGTACTACATTGTCTTTCTGATGATTGGATAGGTAGACACAAATTTATACCAGGGTTATCATGTACTGCCCTGCTCGATTTAGGAGACAATCACTATTAAATACTGGAAAAGGGTGGTAAGAGCTCTTAATTGTATTGACGTAAGAGTGTATATGGATATAGGCATCCTATGGTTCATGTAATTATAGCCCCATCACCCTCACCAGCCCTATATGCTTGCCCACTATTGCCCCTGTGCTCTTATGCTCCAAAGGGAAGAGTTGGAGCCAGCAGAATTCCATGAGCTCAGTGTAAGTATGGTCTCCCTTTATAGAAGCAGCTCTAAAATCAATCTACAATCTCTGCAAACAGCCTCCAACTGAATTTGTCATGTTATCACTTTGACCCAACCCCAATATGAACAATGTTGCCTTGATTACAAAAAAAAAAAAAAAAAAAAAAAAGCTCAATTGCTTCTCGTCAAACAAAGAAATTATGCCAATTTTCACAAACAGCTGTTTTCCTATAGTACATGTAGTTGTTTGTTTGTCTTTTTCACTTTTCCTGGTTAGGGGTGTCATAGTGGAACTCCGGTCTGCTAATAATTGGCAGTCGATGTTTTATGGTGCCGAGTTGCCAGCCCAACGCCCAACCTTCAGCGAAGGCACGCCCATTCACGCATGTCTTTCGGAGGCTACAGTTTATTTAATATCAACATATTTTGGTTTGAACATTGCACCTGAATTTGAGCATACTTTTTTATAAAAACAGATCATATGATATGATTATGAGCAGTGAGAAAAAAACTTGAACTGAGCACTAAAGTCAAGTCCATTTTGTAAGACAGAGAAAAATATTTTTGAGATGAAATGGTTTATTCTCATGGATCCCTGTCATATGTTTGAGACCATATGACTGAAGTTTTGAAGCATCAAACATAAAAGAAAACAAAAATAAAAAATGTGTTTTTCTATTTTTGCAGGGAGGCAAGCTACCCTGCACGATCTGCACTGTACTATGATCTCCATTCAAAATGTTTGATGTTTCAAAACTTCAGTCATATAGTCTCGATCATAAGAATTTTGAAGTCTGGAAACTTCAATCATATGATAGAGATCCATTCTCACTATTCCCACACAAAAGGAGTTCTTATTACTCATGAGTCAGTTAACTGCTGTTAAGTCATAACATGCAACTATATATATATATATATATATATATATATATATATATATATATACATATACACACACACACACACACACACACACACACACACACACACACACACACACACACACACACACACACACACACACACACACACACACATACACACATATATGTGTGTGTGTGTGTGTGTGTGTGTGTGTGTGTGTGTGTGTGTTCTTTTTGTCTGTATCTGGCTGTACTATAGGATTGCACCACCCACAGTCCAAACAACCACTTGCAAAGTAGTAGCAATGTTAAACAGTGAATACACTGTATCAATGTCACAAAGTAGTAGCAATGTTAAACAGTGAATACACTGTAACAATGTCACAAAGTAGTAACAATGTTAAACAGTGAATACACTGTAACAATGTCACAAACTAGTAGTAATGTTAAACAGTGAATACACTGTAACAATGTCACAAACTAGTAGTAATGTTAAACAGGGAATACACTGTAACAATGTCATAGGTGAGGAAATCTGTAAGACATTTTCCTACAGAAAATCTACCACACCTTTGTAGGGAATGCGTCTATATTTAACTTTAAATTTGAAAGACAATTTATAGTGTACTAATATTGAAATGCTTCCTTTATTCTACCACCATAAGCAAGTACTGAGGAGATATTTATGAAATAGCAAAAATTATAATAAGGGTGTGATCACTGGGCTGGCCGTATCAGAAATGTTATGACTAGATGTTTGCAATCATTTTAATGGAAAAAGTGTGAGGTGGGTAAAAGATTATTCACATATGTTTACAAACGTTAAGTGCTCTGCTTTATACGGGTTGTTTATTATCATGCTGCATATGATGGGGTGTGTTTCCATCTGAACTCACCAGCAAAAATGAAATGCATTATAAAAAAAAGGAGACTGGTTGTTGAAGTATTTTTTATGCTGCAGGAAATTATGAGACACAGATTTAAAATGTGAAAGACATTTAGAAGAGCATGTGTAAAGGTTGATGGTAAGTTAAAGTGCATTGGACATGTTTGGAAGCATCTTTGTTGTACAATGAATAACTTTTCCTGTTATACCCTTCATGATAAAGTAGCAAGTGATTTGCCAAAACTAAAGATTATTTGGTGCTCTTTGACCTTTTTGTTTCACTGTTTTCTCAATTTTTCTCTATAACCACACCTAGACAATAATGTCATGGTAGGTACTGAGCAAATATCTGCAACAAATGCAATTCATTATGGGTAATTAAAATAACTTAATTCTTTAGAGGGCCTGTGTCTTATTTGCACTGTGGTTTCATTACTACATAATCATATGTTCATTCTCAATATGAGGTACTCTATCTGCAAAAAGTAGTTGTGAACCTGCCTTTCTTGGAAGAAATAAGTGAATTCTGTTGTATTTAACATGGAAAAACATTACTTTATACATTAATTTAGGTAGTGAGACATTGTGGGTTCAGTCTTTCATGATGTCTTTGCAGGCACTTTCAGCTCTGAGAAAAAATTTCAGAAGGCCATACTTAACAAAATAACTCATTTTTGATTGAAATACTGCATAATACGCAATTGTATATGGTATGGAAGTTATATTCATCTCCAAAGGGCTGTTACGTAACACATGCTGCAGGATTCAAGAAACTCTGTGCAGGATTTGTGCGGAGCCTACATGGAGTGTTTCTGTGTACACAAAGTTGTGCCTATGGTGGTGCCACACAATGTATATTAATGAAGCGTGGTGCACTTAAACAAGGCTTCACAGTGAGCAACAGTGTTTTATGGTCACAAAACCACTTTGGGAATGTGGATAGCATTTCCATGTAAGGTTGCTGCCTGCAGCACAGCTATCATACCTCTCAACCTCTTACAACAAGAAATCTTATCAAATCTATAAATAATGGGGGTCAAAGGTAAAAAAATAGGGGCAATTTTTAAATACTGCTCTTACAAACTTAAAATGTTGATACAATAACAGGCTTTGCATTAGCATGAATTTTCTGAAGGGTATGACATCTGAATCTTGAATGTCTGTCATTATTTTTTGAAATCAATCCCCAATGAATTGCCGGTGATTTGCCAAAACCCCACAATTTTATGAGAAACAGACCAAAATATGAAGAACAAATCTGGACATTCTGCAAAAATCTGTACAATTGAGAGGTATGATGGGAATTGCTTTCCCTAGTCTGAAATTTGGCATGGTCACAAACATGTTTAAATTGAAAAAAAAATTGCACAAAGGATCCTGCCATAGATATGTCATTCTGCATTTATTAATTTCATATATTTTATTGTTTTGCATTTCTCTCTCTTTTTTCACATTTGCTCAATGCTTAGCTTATTTGCACATTCTGAATTTGTTATATATATATATTTTTTGTTTTTCATATGTTTGTGCAATGCTTAACTTGTTTGCATGACTGGAATACCCATGTATCAAACATGACCCTGACAGACAAAAATAGAAACCAGATGCATTCAATTAATACCATTGGCATTGCACAAATTCGGTAAGTGAGGCTGCATTGTGCTAACACTGTCAAGTTAACAATGAATACTAATATAGGTGATGTCATGTAACTAATCCTATGGCAATAGGTGGTAAGTCTAGATCTGGAGTGCAACTGGTTTAGGGTTCTGGTTCTTTTCTTTTAAAGTATTGACACTGCAGATTATACAAATAAAATGCAACATAGACAAGTGTTTTCTCAACCTTCTTGTGGCAAGAGCTGTAAGTTTAGGACTACTTTACACATGGTCCTGGGTTCAAAACCACATATGCTATACACTTTTAATGTTGTTCCACATCATGTCATATTTAGTCTCACTCATAACACCTGACATAGTGTAGCTGATATTAATATATGTATATATGTATGTATGTATGTATCTATGTATGTATTAGGGCTGAGGCACTAATATTGTGTCAGTTATTTACCTGTTCATTTATATGGGCATTGTTCATATATTATCAAAAGAATGACTGTGGGTATAATGTGTACTATGTTCATCCAGGTATATTTCTGAAATACCATTTAAATAACAGAGTTAGATAAGTGACTGTATATCAAATATCCTTGGAACTGCATTGCTTTTTAAGTTTTTTTTTTTTTTATTACCCACTTTTGCACATTTCTTACCATTGTGCAAACAGATGCACCCTGGCTTACCATGTTTGTGTGATGGTAACTGGGACACCATTTTTCAAATGTAGCAAAAAACAGACAGTGCACACTCTTAGTAAGCACAATATGTGCAATTGGTCGGAAAACATATTTAAAGTGGAATTGGTGGGAAATGCTCATTATACATTGAGGCTGATCTTTAGGAGGCATGATTGGTGTTGGAGAGGGTGTGCGCTTTTGAGCACAACACTGGGACATTCAGGATTCCAGTGCAACAGGTACTTCACACACTGGCCTGCAGTGTCCTCATCATTATGATAATCTCTGTAGCAGGAAGAGGGATACCCTTGATCAGAGAATCAGAAAATGTAGAGCAGGGAACACTCCACAGATGTGTAAGTATAAAATGCATTAGCCAATAGTAAAAGGTATAGCTGAATATAGTCAAGACTAGTATTCACAATGGCATTCTGTTTTGTTTTTGTTTCCACTGCTGCTTTAGAAAGACTCTCGAATGTAAGGTCTCATGGAGTGTGCCTGGCAAGGAGGATGAGATAAGCATGTGGTATGTATGCATATAAAATGTACTGTTATTGTAGCTTTAATTGTTAAAGACACATTACTTGTCACTTCAGACAGGTGTAAATAATTGAGCATGAATATCTGAACTGTAAAGGAAAGTATGCATGCCTTACTCTCTAGCACAAAGCAACCATTTCACATTCTCAAAATAAAAGTGATCTAGCATGTATAAAGTGCAAAATAAAAGTATGAATGCACTAGTCTGTAGTCCAGCAGTCATTGGCTGTGGGTTCAAAGACCACACTTCCCTCATACAAAATAATGTTTACAATAGAGTTATGCTTTCAGTATTATATACACAATACTGCTAGCTAATCATCATTATAGCACGTTACTTTCAGACCTCAATACTTATGGGATGACTGGCTTGCTGTTAAGTGTAAGCATGCATATGTGCAGTATATGCACACATGAATGACTGCTGGCTGCAGTCCGATAGTACTACAGTGTCCATCTGTGAGTAAAGTAATAAATACATTTCTTAGGAGTTGGTAATTTTAAAAGTAAAATGTAACAGAATAGAGTGAAATAATTGTAGAAAACTTTTGTATATTAACTGTGTAGTAATGTTCCCTGTTGTTTTTCTCTCACCCCACCCATTTTATTTTTTATTGTTTGATTTCTTTTCATTTTGTTATTATGTATAATTTTGTATTTCTTTGTTTTAATTGATTATTTCTGATTTTGTTTGTATTTGCTGTTATATAATTTTTTATTTTTGTTGTTATTATTATGTTTTTTTTATTTATTTATTTTGTAATGTGTCTAATTTTTCTCTTTTTCATTTTTTTATTTTATAATTGTATGTTCATGTTTTTTATTACTACAGCACAGCAGTTTAGACAGGTTCCCCATGATCCTCCTACTCTCACTTCACTGGCCACAGCACCAAGGTCCAGCACATCAAGGCTGCAGTTAGGCAGCACCCCCTCTGCTCCCCTGCATTACCTGAGCCCTCAGGTATTTCTGCCCCAGAAGATAGGCCTACAGTCTCCTCTGGGAAAAGTGGTGGAGGGGGTGGATTTATCACTAGGAATGAATTACCCGGTATGGTGCTAAGATTGTGCACCACACATTGGATGCACGCCTATGCTGGATGGAGTGCCTGCTCTCTGTTCTGGTACAGAGTACCCATTGAAGAAGCACACATTGGGCACTGCAGCTGCCAGCATAGTGAGGGGACAGTGGTGACAGTCCACTGGGTGAGGGCTTGACTCCCACTGTCACCTGTCCTGATGTCCATGAGACCTCCATTTCCCCATCCTCACCCCAGCCATGATGTTCACCACCTCTTGTGTCCTTCACCATCCCTGTATCTTGTCTTTCATGTCCTGTCTGTCAGCAATTTCTTTCTCGCCTTGCCAACTTGCCTGACCCAGGCATGCCTATGTCCCTTCTCCAGCATTCCTCTCTCACCAAAAAAAAAAAAAAAAAGGGTACCTGTCCCCCCCCAAAAAAATTGCCCCATACATAGCTCTCCATTTTACACATGTCTACATGACACACTTGATTTGGTCCAATTGGCTGTACAACATAATTATGTTGTTTCCACCTGTTTCTCTGGAGATGATAGTCCAAATTCAGCTAATATTGTATACATCTGATCAGTTTTTACTCTTGAAGAAAGTTATAGCTATGGTTCTTTCCTACACCCCTCCTGCACATTCATGCCCTCCTTTCACTTTGTTTTTCTCCCTGCTTGTTCCCCATTTTACCACTTTCCTATCTTCCCCATTTGTTTGCTTTAAAAATCATTGCATGATGGTGTGTGATGCGCACCATCACTAAACAATGGTAAAAGGCAGTAGTATCAGTAAATGTATGTAAAATTAGCATACACACTTGTAAAATTCATGCCTACACCTCATTTTGAACCCAGTACCATCTGCCTCCAACAACAATGCATTAACCCATCTGCACACAGAGTCAGTTCTTTAGCAGGTGTAGTTTACACAATCAATATTAACTGTCACAATGTATGCTTATATTTGCTGTTTGTACTTCCCAGTGCTTGCTCCTTATATTACCAATGTCATATTTTCAACACTAACTGTATATGAAGCATTACTGCACGATAGACGTTAATGCTCTATAAAGCCTTAATGCACAATCCTGATTTATTTTTATAAAGCAGGTGTGCACCATGCTATGCATCGCGCAGCCTCGCTAAGCAAGGCAAGTAAAAGTTTGATAAATAACAGAAATGTGAATAGTAATGAATATTATTAGCTATAGTTTTATTTGGAACCAGTTCTATGTGGCCAAAAAAGGAACTTATCATTGGCTGAAGTCAATTACTACCTGCAGCCAAATATACAGTTAAGTAGCAGGTGTGTGCAACAGCAGTGAAGTCTGCAGTTTTCTATTCGTTGTGTAAAATACAGCTGCTACTCAACTGACTCTGTAGTACCATCTGTTAATGCATTGATCCAACCTTGTTTTGGTTCAGATGATACTGGGTTCAAATACAGGTATATGTAGCAGTTTCACATACTTATAAGTGTAAATAAAAATTATAAATTGGGATACTTATGAATGCTTGTCATCATTTTTGGTGAACATAGTAGTGGTTTCAAATACAGGTTTATATAATAGCTGTAATTGCTTTTGCCGTAAGCTTGCATCGTTGTGAGATGCGCACCATCACTCACCATTGCACACAGATTCTCTAAAGAAAAGAAATGGGGAACACAGAAAAGTGGTAAAATGGGGAGCAAGCCGGGTGAAAAACAAAGTAAAGGGAGGGCAGGAATGTGCAGGAAGTGTGTAGGAAAGAACAATAGCTATCCATTTCTGCAACAGCAAAACCTAATATATGAAGAATATTAGCTGAATTTGAATTGTCACCTGCAGAGAGATAGGTGATCACAACACAATCATGAAAAACCACTGGGCTAGAACAGAGCAGACCACAGGGAATTCCAAGTGTACAATAAACAAATAAACCAAAGCCTTAGTTTAAAACATGTTTAATTTGCTTTCGTCTAAAAATAGACTTCATCAGAAACAGTACAAAAAAGACAGAGAACACCTCTTCTATATATTTAAAAACACACACCCTACAAATTGAGTAATTAGTACTAATTAATTAAACAATCCAATACTCAATAAAAAAAACAAATTTATAAAACTAATAAATACTAACAATATACAGTACACTAAAGCCTTTAAAATAAAAACAATCGCCATTATATGTTAATACTAAGCATGAATTTTCAGCCTTCTATCTCTCAGAAAGCATTTGTTATTAATAGTGTCATTCATGCCAGGAAAAGTGTCCGCCCCCAATTTCAACTGCCATAAAGTTTCTCTCTTTCCAATTTATTCCTATAATTGTCCCCTTGTAAATCTTTGGGCACCTATTCTAAAATTGTAAACATAAATTTCTTGCAGTCACAATTGGCTTTATGTCTATATAATGCATTATTACTGTCCTTCACTTTAATAGAATAAACATTCTCTTTACTTTTTTTAGTAGACTTCTTTCAGTCATGCCTATATAAAAACTTTCACATTCAGAACATAGTGCAATGTAAATTAAACCCTCAGTTTTACAATTAAACACTCCAGAAGTAGATATAGTGTTCTCAAGAAACTTCAACTCCACAAATGGTCCTTCCAATACAAACCTACATATGGTACAAAACCATATCTATACATACTTTTTATTTGTTGGGCAAAATCCTAGATGGGGCTGCCAAAGTAGAATCATTTTGTAGAATTTTTTCAGGTTAATTATTTTTAAATACAAATTTCAGAGCTTGACCAACCACTTTAAGTCACCATTGCCTTTGATAATTGTCCAATTGTTTCTAATAATTGAACAAATATTGTAATTGTTCTCTGTCATATCAAGGCGACATGTGACTGTAAAATTGAAACCATCTCCACGTTTACTATTTTCATTCAAAGATTTGGGAAGAATAAGGGGAACCAACTATTTCTTTTATGTCTAATTTCATTAGCTGATGTAAATAATAACTTTATATGAAGAATATTAGCTGAATTGGAATTGTCACCTCCAGAGAAAGAGGTGACCTCAATGCAATCATGTTGTATAGACAATTGGATCAAATAAGGGGTGTCATGAAGGGGTCTATGTTCTGCTACCAAAAAATAAAAAAACCAAATGATGAAATATCAAAAGGAACACAGCGAAACTGACAATTACTGAAGAATGACGAAAAAATTTATAGGATGGCCAGAGTCGTCCAGCATCGCAAACACAACCAACCAAGGTGGGGGGTTATGCCCCCATACGCCACACCCATCCAGCTACATATACTAACTTTGAGATCGCACTACAGTGGGGAATAGGGCAAATTTAAAATGTATCCCTTCATTTACCTTATGCATCACATTACTTCCTGGTTGTTGGCCAACTATGGCCATTCAATTAATTTAATTTCAGTGATGCCATTCAGTAATTGTCAGTTTCACTGTCTTCCATTTGATATTTCACCATTCACATTTTTTATTTTTCAGTAGCTGAACATAGACCAGTCACAAAGACACTGGTGTGAAATGGAGACCTATGTATGGGATGATATTTTTTTTTGGGACAGGTGCTCTTTTTTTTTCCTTTTTGGCAGAGAGAGGAATGTTGGGGTAGGGAACCTAGGTATGTGTGGGTAAGGTCAGGTAAGGTGGGTAGGTGAGGAAGCAATGGCAGACAGACAGGACATACAAGACAAGACACATGGATGGTGAAGGACACAAGAGGGCTGAACACCATGGGTGGGAAGAGGACATCAAGAGCCCATGGACATCAAGTTTGGAGTGAGTGAGAATTGAGTCCTCACCCAGCAGACTGTCATCAGTGGCACCTCATTGTGCTGATAGCTGCAGTCTCTGATGACTGCGTCTTTTTATATTATTCAGAACAATGATGGAAAGCAGTGTCTCCACCCAGTGTAGGTGTGTACCAACTGTGTTATGCACAGTCCTATGCACCAACCCTGGCAGTTCATCACTGGTGATAAAATAACCACCACTGCCACTGATCCTGGAGGGAACCACTCACCTATCCTGTGGGGCAGAACTACCTGAGGGCCCAGGTAGTGCAGGGGCAACAGAGGGGGTTCTACTAGGACATCTCTGACATGCTGGGATGCGGTGCTTTAGCTGCTGGAGTGGGGACAGATGGCTCCCATAGGACAGGCCTACCCCACTGTGCTGTGGAAAGAAAGGAGAAAAAAGAAAATAAGGGGGTTAGGAGAGAGAAAAAAGGGGGAGCATTAGCAACAGCATAAATGACATACAAGGTAAGGGGGTGGGGAGAGAGAAAAAAGGGGGAGCATTAGCAACATCATAAATGACATACAAAGTAAGGGGTGGGGAGAGAGAAAAAGGAGCATTAGCAACATCATAAATGACATACAAAGTAAGGGGGTGGGGAGAGAGAAAAAAGGGGGAGCATTAGCAACATCATAAATGACATACAAAGTAAGGGGGTGGGGAGAGAGAAAAAAGGGAGAAAATTAGCAATATATTAAATGACATACAAAGTAAGGGGGTGGGGAGAGAGAAAAAAAGGGAGAACATTAGCAACGTCATAAATGACATACAAAGTAAGGGGGTGGGGAGAGAGAAAAAAGGGAGAACATTAGCAACATCATAAATGACATACAAAGCAGTGAGACAATTATTTCACTATGTTATGTTAACTTTACTATAAACAGTGCAAACTGTAAACAAACATTTTTGTAACGTTTCTGAATACCCAGTTGATAAGAGATGCACACTATACTACAGATTTAGCCAGCAATCCTTGATGTGCACATATATTGCCCATATCCATGTTTCATTTCCTCTAATTACATTTTTAGCAGGCAATTTCTGTCACTGCTAGAGAGGTCTGCCGTTACATTGCAGTAATGATGAAAACATAACAGTACTTGTTCATTTGGTAATTGTGGTGTTTGAACCCACAACTGCTGAATACTCTCTACTACATAGTGTTCTGCATTCCCACAGAGTACTGCATGCATACTTTCCTTTTAGAGTTGTGAGATCTATGTTTTATGTTATAGTACTGTATTCATAGGCCTCAAGCTCTTACAGCAATAAATGTGGACAAAGTTATATGTACTAGGGAGCCAAAGTCCAGAAAATATGGATGACTTTTTATTTTTTTATTTATTTTATTTATTTATTTATTTAACATTTGTTGACCGGGAAAGTCCGACTAGGTTCCACAGATCCTGTTTTCAGCGGAGGCCCGGGGAGAAATGCTCCAGAAGCATGTCTTTAGAATGTGGGAGGAAACCGGAGTACCCGGAGGAAACCCACGCAAATGCAGGGAGAACATGCAAACTCCGCACAGAAGGCACCCCAGCCGAGAATCGAACCAGAGAACCTCTTGCTGTGAGGTGACAGCATTAACAGCTGCACCACTGCGCCACCCACTTTTACATACATACTCCTAGAAACTTATTAAGGTGATGCAATAACATATTTTAGCATTTCAAAGATGTTTTGTTAGCACCATGGGTCCTTAGCCTGTCATTTTGTTTGGTGGGGAGAACAAAGATGAGTTAGTGCTAAGCCACTAACTAGACTGGACTGTTGTTTTGGGTGGGTGAGCACATTTTACTTACTGCTATGGCACAAACAAGGATATGTTTCTCTTGTTAGTCTCCTTGTTTTGTATCATACTTCTTGTTATTTTCTGAAATATACAGAATCTTTCATGTTTATCCATGGGGGAGTACTGACAGCCTTACTTTACTACTTTATTTGTAAACAGTTCATAGTTCATAGTTCATATCCTCTGTGAAGACTGGTAGAGATGGGCAAAGGCTGCCAGCCTAGTCAAAT
This sequence comes from Protopterus annectens, assembly GCF_019279795.1. Lineage (NCBI taxonomy): Eukaryota > Metazoa > Chordata > Ceratodontiformes > Protopteridae > Protopterus > Protopterus annectens. The sequence goes on from NC_056745.1 coordinate 1,501,470,019, forward strand.
AGAATTTGGTACATGATTGTATCACTTGTAAATATGAATGTTGAACTACAGACTTGTTTTCTTAATTGAAAGAAAATATTGTGAAATGTTGTAATACAGGCTTGTTTTCTTAAATGAAAGAATATGCTGTGAAATATTGAACTTAAAAGAATGTAGCAACATTGCCCTCTGCTGTAAAGAAAGCTAAGTCAAGCATTGTTTGTCTGTCCTTTGAAGTTGAAATTATTTCATGCCTGTCCCTTTGAAGTTAGAATTTGGAGTTGAGTCTGGAGTGAAGCATCCTGCCTATTGTTTTAACTTAAGGAATAATTACTAGAGTTTACATATGGAATGTCTTTTATTGATGTAGTTTCCTACAGGTGCAAGATAACAAGAATGTAGTATCTGTCAGCCTGGGAACCCATGGAAAGTGTGAAATGATGTAATGGGAATCAGGACTGAAAATAGCAATTTAAACGGAGAGATTCAGAAGGAATTAAGCATTTTTGTCTTGACCATCCAACTCACAGTACTGCCTGTTGTCTTATGTAAGTTGTCTTAGACTTGTGTTTTCTTTTAGAAATAGCTAGGAACTAGAAAGATTAGACTAAGTGTTTTTTGGTGATGTCAAAACTTTGCTTCTGTATTTTAAATATTTCTCTGTGATCTCTGAACTCTTGACTGGCACTGTGTAGTAAGAAGTATTATCATGTGTTTTTATTATTTATTATTAAATATGGTAAAACCTTTCAACTGTAGCTGTTTTGTGTAGAGATAAGTTAAGCTCTAAGAGTACATTGCATGCTTATATTGTCCTATACCAAGTCACTCTAATAAGCCTTGACTGCTTAGTCACACTTACCAATTGGATAATAATATTGCACATTAATAATTGTACACCCTTTTAAGGGCCTTTGAGTAGCTAAGTATTAGTGGGTGGTGGCAAGTGGAACTACCGTATAGTCAGGGAGAAAGGGGCACAGCTGGAGAAACCGTGCCAGCATTCCCCAGGAGTGTCGGTGTGGTTGTATAAACTCTTCTCAAAGTGTGTAAGTGTGTGTGTCAGCTACTTGGGCAGGGATATGAAGCACTGGTTGGACAAAGAGGGTGCTAGAGGTTTTAGCTTGCCCACTAGGCTGAGATCTGGACCCTATAGCTGTGCCAGTGGGGAGTCTTATTGGGGACCTGGAGAGCAAGGAAGCGACCAGCCCTGGACTGACTGTGATCTCTGTGTGCTCTTAAGGGAAATTGCACTTTACTGTGTGTATTTGTTATCCTTTCCTCATATGTGAGACGCCCTTTCTGGTGTTAGTAGTGAGAATTGAGGCTCCTTGATTGCTGGGCCAGGGCACGAGCGTCACAGGCTCATAGGTTTTTACTAGGCTAATGACCACAAGGGCCTTGTTAAGCCTAGCCATGCTCCCAAATCTCTGACAAGTTCTGATACCCTTGATAAGTGTAAGCATGGGCCTGGGAGATGAACCATTTACAGGTTACCTGTTTGCATTACAGACATAGCTGCCAAACCAGGGATGAATTTCCATTTTCCTATCCAATTATCCAAGTTGCACATGAATTGGGTTAGGGAGGAACTCTGCTTCACATGGATAGGGAGCTTGTTCCATACGTGGGGTAGTCTCTGGGAAACATACCTATCTCTCCAGCAAGTCCTATTTATATCACAGGCAAGGTTTAAGTCTTTAGAACAGGTAATTCTGTTCCTGTTTGTTTTGTAGATATGCAGGAGTTCCATCAGAGTGGGGTCAGACAATACCCTGTATGTGAGGCATAGATCTCCCCTCAAAAGCCTGTTGGAGACAGAATATAGGGATAGGGTCTTGAGGTGGTCTGCATAGGACATATTGCTTACACCCTGTATTCTTTTAGTAAGGAACCTCTGTGGACATTCCAGTTTATTTATTTATTTTTATTTTACATTTGTTTACCAGAAAAGTCCAACTGGGCATAAAACCCCTTTTCAGCGGAGGCCCGGGGAGGAAAGCTCCATTTTTAGTAAACTGTTTTGTTAGTAGAAAGAAAATTGTATAATACAATAAAGAAAAAATAGTAACAGACATTCATAACAGTAAAAAGACTAGAACAGAATAAATTGGTCAAGTGGGAGACAAGACCAATAATCTTGTATAACAATGCTTCTAGAAGACAGTTCTTACAGTAGTAGCAGGTAGTGACATTGTATACAATAAGAGTGCAGTTATGATACTTAGTCTTATATACAGGTAGCATAGCAAAGTGAAGACTTAAAATCTGATAGATATTAACAGTGAGAAAGAAAAAAAAAACAACATAAGGTAGTTATATGACTTCAATTCAATGGTCATTACATATGCAATTAAAATTTTAAAATTAACTAGTTCCATGGTTTGGGCTACCCATGCTCAATATATGTACAAGTCCAGGAACTGGTGAGGTGGGCTTTAATGTGATGCTTGAGGTTTTTTAAGCTAGTTATAGTTATAATTTCAAGTGGTAACGCATTCCACAGTTTAGCAATGTAGTAGGAGTACAGGGAGTCACCTGAGCTATTTTTACTCCTGGTTACTTCAATTAGAGCTTTATTAGTGCATCTTAGTGGACAGGTACTTATATGGGAATTGAGGAGGCCTTGTAGAGCTGGTGTTGTATTGAGTTTATAGTACATTTAGTGGGCGGTAGAGAGTTGTGTGAGGATGAGTTAGTGGGGTAGTTCTAACCAAGATAGTTGTCTTAGGGCCTTACAATGGTAGGTTCTAGGAGGACAGCTAGTGGCAAATTTAGCTATCTTATTATAGCAGTAACCTAGCTTGCTTAGGTCTGATTTGGAGAGGTTGGTAAGGCTGGATGAGGCGTATAGTAAGGTTGACAGAAGATAAGTTCTGGCTGTGGTTATTCTGGAGTTTGTGGTTAGGTAGTTTCTACATCTGTATGAGGTACCTGTTTTCTTGTGCACTTTTTTACACTCTGGGCAATGTGTAAGTCAAACTTCAGATTTTGATCAATAACAACACTGAGAAGTTGGGTGGATGCTACTGGTTTGATCAAAGTCTTATTACTGGATGTGATGTTGAAGTAAGTGGATTGGGTTTTGAATTTAGTGGAGTGGAAGAGCATGAGTTTAGTTTTATTTGGGTTCAAGATTAATTGGGCATCTGCCAACCATGATTCAATAGTACTGAAGGATGTTTGGGTTAAGTTCTGTAGTTCAGGTAGAGTTGGGGCAGAACATATGACAGTGGAGTTGTCTGCATACTGTATAAGGGTGGCTAGAGTTAGAGAAGTTGTTGGATATGCCTGGTAAGGTACATACCAAAGAGAGGTACTGAACTCAATGATAGGTCTGATGAATGCCAAATACAGTGGAACAATTACTTCTTTGGACTTAGATGCCATACCTTTGTTTATAAGTTGCGTAACATAGAATGATTTCCTCACTACTGTAGACACATAATGATCAAAGGCTAGATTACTGTCTATGTGTGTCCCTAAGTCCCTGACTACTGGGTCAACTCTAAGGGGTGTGTTGTCAATATGATTGTTAGCAGGGATAGATGACTTCCCAAAGGATACTATTATGCATTTCTTGGCATTTAGTTTTAGTCCATGGCTCTCTCACCAGTTGTTTTTCTGTGTCAGCCCTCCTGGAAAACATTTATGTCAGTGTGAGATTCAAAGACAGCTTCTAATTTGCAATCATCTGCAAATTTAGTCAGCCAGAGACAACTGACATTGGCCTTGATGTCTGAGAAGTAAATGCCAAAAAGAAGCAGTCCAAGGACTGATCCCTGAGGGACTCCACTTGTGACTGGCCTCTTTGTAGAGGTGGACTCCCCAATTCTAACTTCCTGGGTCCTGTCTGTGAGCCAGCTGGCTATCCACTGGGTGGCATACGGGTTTGTACCTAACCTCTTGAGTTTGCCAGCAATGCCCGAGTGCGGTATTGTGTCAAATGCCTTGGCCAGGTCAAGGAAGGCAGTATGAATAATTTTACCCTCATCCATTGCTTTGGTGACCTTCTCAAAGAAGTCCACCAGGTTCAGTAGGCATGATCTGGCCTTGACAAAAGCAAACTGGGTTGGGTCCAGTGTCTGGAGGTTTACTATATCTCTACTGATCATCTCCATGATAATTCTTTCCATGGTTTTACATGTAACACTAGTGAGACTTATGAGTCTGTAGTTTCCAGGGTCTGTAGATGGCCCATCTTTGTGTAGAGGGATGACTGTTGCCTTTCTCCATTCATGAGGCATGAAGCCAGTTTGGAGGCTATAGTTAAACAGTAATTCCAGAGGCCCTGATAGGTCATGTTTCATGCTATTTAGAAGACATCCTGGGATATTGTCTGGACCCATTGATGTAGTGTTCTTGGTCTTAGAGAGAGCATTAAGGATCTGTTCCCTAGTGATAGTAGGGGGAGTTATATTTGATGACATTTCCTTAAGAAAGGTTGAGGAGGAGAGAGGGGTAAAGTTGGAGCTGAATATATCAGCCAGAAGGTTTGCTATATCTTCTGGGTCGGTATAGGTGGCTCCATTTACAATGAGCTCTGCACACAATTTGCGTAATGCCTTTGAGGTTGCAGACATAACTAAAGAATGCTTTGTAGTTTTCCTTGGCCTGGGAGGCCAAACGTATCTCAAATTTGGCTTTGGCAGACTTTATTTGTCCTCTAAGTTAAGTTGTAATCATGTGATCCTCATATGTCTTATCATTTTTTTGTCTTGTAGGACACAATATGTCTGCTTGTCATTGGCCCCCATTTACAGATGCAGAGAATAATCTGATAACTGATGCCTTAAGGCAACATGCTGTTGTGCTGCTGTCCAGGGGGTGGCCAATATGGCTGAGCATACAGCCCTCTTGGGATGAATTAGTGGCCAACATTAACACCCTTGGGTAATACAATCGTAGATATGAGCAGGTGCATCACAGAGCGACAGATATGGCAACTGCTGCACATAGGCATGCACCTATAGTGGCATATGATCATCAAGTTACAGGTGGAGGCCCTGCTGTAGAATACCCTCTCACTGCCACTGAGGAAGTTCTGGCGAACATTGTCACCCAGCCAGGACAACTCCCAGCAAATCAAGGCACAGTATATTCTGGGTGTGGTGCAACTCCTGCATCCCAAGATGAACTTTCAGGTATGTTTTGTTAGATGATAATTAGAATACTGTGGCATAGTGCACTGACTTCAGTAATGTATATGTCTCTGTCACTTGTTTGTTGGATGGGTGAATTTAGGATTACTACAATTAGAAGCTTAATCTGAAGTGGTCAGCCACATTCTTGTTGACATTTGAGGTACTGCAGATATAGAGGTGTAAGTGTATTACCACTATATTAATGTTAAATGTGATGCTGTTGCCATTACCTCTTGCTTTACTTATTTCAGGACCATCAGGAATATAGAGATAAGGCCTCCTGCAGTTGGTAACCCTAATACATTTATGTATTAACTGTAGATAAATTCCAAGATGTGTCATAATCTGTCCTCTCAGGCCAGTTTTATGTATTGCTGTACTGTCTGCATATTAGTGATAGTATGTTCCTGTGTTTCTCCCTTTTTATCACAGGTGAGTGTGACAGTGGGAGTGTGGGCACTGTGGTACCTGATGTCAGTGTCTCAACAAACACTGATGATGATGGTGGCCAAACTGAGGCACAGCTGGGGGGTGCAGAGGTTGAATCTGGCGCAGAGGTTGACATTCAGTAACCCCCTTCATTTTCCCTGGACATAGCCTGTAGGTCTATGCCTATGCCTATCCAGTCCACTGAGGCCAGAGATAATGGGCAGGTGGAGGGTGAGGACACTAATCAGGGGAGTGCGGCTACTGTGGCTTCAGTGTCTGTTGAATCTGTCCATAGCCAAAGTGCTGGAGAAGTGTCACACAGGAGGGTCAATCAGTTGCTCAGAGGAGGCCCGCTGTCCTTCCTGCACCTGATCCAGGAGTCTCTTCCCATGTCACTCAGTGGATGTTTAAGACCATCATGAAGGCACAGGCATGTGCTGAAAGATGTTCCAGACAAATGCTCAGGGCTCTAGATGTGGCATAGTCTGACATCCATGACTGCCTCCACTCTTTTTTAATTTCTCCAAATCTTTTGGGTTTGTAATACCATGATGAGAATGGACCCCATTCCTAAGTCAAAGTATGATTAAAGTTCATGAAATTAGTATTGTTTCAATCTTTGATGTCAGCCAAAAGTGCTATTTGCAGCACCCGCAATGTGCCCAGTAATGACTCCTTCTGCAATTCGTACGGGGGTTACATGGATTGGTAGCATATCTAAATACGACTTTTTTTTATAAGACCCATTGCTCCCACTACTATTGGAACTGTCTAGGTATCTTTCTTCCACATTGATCTCATTTTTGGCTGCAAATCCTGATATTTTATAACTTTTAGTCTTTTTGTAACAAGACACTGTAGTCACTGGGTGTGGTGCTTTCAATGATAAATGCTACTTTTGTCTTCTTTTCTTGGACCACTATATCCAGTTTTCTAGCATCTATCTTTTGAACTGTTGGTAATAGGTGATCCCATGTGATGTCGAAATCTTCATTTTCTATGATGCTTTGTGGCTCATGTTTCTAGTGTTTTTCAGCCACTTCAATACCATAATGTTTGCACAATCCCCAGTGCAACAGTCTTGCCACATTATTATGCCTTTCAGTATACAGTCCTTCTGCCATTAGTATGTCACAACCAGCAACGAGATGTGCGATTGTTTCCAATTCGGTTTTACAAAATCTACATTTGTCTGTTTCTCCCACATGTGAATGGACTTTGTAAGTCAACGTGTGTGCAGCCCACTATCTTGGGCCACCAATATTAACCTTTCATCTCTTGGTTTGAATTAGCCTCTCAATAACCATTCCTATGTTTGTTCCTGATCAGCATTAGGTTCTTCCAGAAGTTTTCTATACTTGCAACTATATTTATGCTTTTTCCACATTTCTTGCCTTCTCAGATGGTCCTTCATCTTGTATTCTTTCTTTTGTTTTTTGGCACATTCAGTTGCTGCCTGATTTTTATCTACTTCTGGTTTGATTGCCATTCCTGCTTGACGCCAATATGTGTCTGCTAAACTAAGCAGAGATGTCATCTTAGATTTATTCTCCTCATGTTTCAAAACTTTCACTACATTTTGGTCTTGTGAGGTCAGCAGATATGTGTGAAGTCCCACGATTGCAGATCTATACATGTAATCACTTTCAAGGAGGCCCATGCCTCCTTCGGAATGGGGAATATATAATCTTGGTATACACCGATTTTTATAAATCATTTGGTGAACATGAAGCATCCTTCTTGTTTACCTATCTAATGAATCCAACATGTTTTGGGGCCAGTCAATCACTCCAAAACTGTAGGTTAGGACAGGAAGAGCAAATTGGTTTATAGCTTGGATTTTGTTCCTAGATGTCAACGCTGTTTTCAGAATTAACTTAAGTCTTCTAAAGTATTCCTTAATAAGTTTTATTCACATTTGTTTATGTTTTATTGTTGATCCTTCATCAATTCCCAAATATTTATACACTCCCTCTTGCTCAAGTTCTTTTATATCACATTCTTGTCCCAAACGGATGTTTTCCTGGTACTGCAGTTTTCCTGCTTTAAAGGTTGCTTTTGCACATTTATAAAGACCAAATTACATTCTTATATCATCTGAAAAAAGTTTTGACTGCTTGCAGTTGTGCTTTCAGTTCCTCATTTGATGAGCTATACAATTTCAAATCATTGACAAAGAGAAGATGAGAAGTATTTACACTTTGTTGATTTTTAGGAACCAAATTATAGCCATGGCCTAAGCTGTTAAGTAAACAGCTTAATGGGTTAATGGCAAGGCAGAATAGCAACGGTGACAGAGAGTCACCCTGGAATATCCCTCTTTGAATTTTTATCCCTGGGATAATAATCGGCCCTTTACCATGGCTTAATTGCAAAGTGATCTGCCACTGTTTCATGGTCACTGTAATGTAATCAATCAGTGTAGAGTCTATCTTATACATTTTAAGCACTCTTTTATCCATGAATGTGGGATACTATCAAATGCTTTTTATAGTCAATCCATGCCATACTCAAATTCTTCCCCTTTTTACAGTTCTCCAGTATGACTTTATTTAACAACAAATGATCCTTTGTTCCATATGACTTTCTTTTATTACCCTTTTGTTCTACTGCCATAATTGAGTTTTCTTCTAAATGATCAATTCATGTGTATAGTTTATACGTTGTCGGAAGGCAAGTTATTAGTATATAATTTTTAGGGCAGCTTGCAGGTTCATTCTTAACTCATTAACTCCAACGGAGCTCAGGGAGTGTGTACTGTAACTTCCAGTGGGTGGAGACTAAGCCTTTTTGATAGAACCAAATTAAGTCCTCACATTTCAAATTAATGTTCATATCTCTGGAACCGTAGGGGTTATGAAAGAAGTATAAATGTCAAACTCTTCAGCAGAAGCTATTTTTATAGTGGTAGTGATCTTTAAGTTTTAGGTCTTTAACCATGTTTTATAAGTCTCAGTAAACACAGTAACTATTACATTTGTAATGTTTTGTAAACAAGTTACAATATCTCAGCAACCACTTAAGTTACACACATACTGTCAGCAGCATTTTATTCATCTAGCTGAGAGCTTTCATATGAGGCCAAGGAGTTATGTCTGTGTTACTTGGTTGTTGAGATATTTAGAATAATATGAAAATTGTATCTATATAAATTAATATCATAAAAACAACAGTTAATATATATTTACCTGCACTAGACTGAGGTCAAATATTAATGCAATTGAGTTTGCCATTGTGTAAGCTTTAATATGAAATCTTTTAAATCCTTGTACATAGCATGGTTTTGGAATTATTGATGCAAATATGAACAAGCAATATTTAATGCACAGGCATCAGTAGCATTTAACTGCAGATGCACCTAGAGGCATCATTCAGATGTAATGAGATAAGTAGGACAATTGTTTTGCCTGTTGTTAGCCAGGTTGGTATCTATTCAGGGTGCACATATAAATAGTTCTTACTCATGGTTAAATCCTTGTGCAAATATGTTAATACTTCTAACCAAAGGTTAGGTGCTGCATCTGGGCCTGGGGGTTTCCAATTAGATACTTTTCTTAACTTTGTTTCAATCTCTCTGGCTGTTACTTTATCCCATTTCATATCCTGCACCTTTAAACCTCCTATTCTTTCTTTTACTTCTATTCATTTATCATCTTTGTTATGTTCCACAGGATCTTCATAGATACTTCTCCAAAATGCATCTACTTCCTCTTATTTTGGCAGTCTTTCAATTTTTTTTACTTTATTTCCCAATTCTCCATAAAACTTTGTTGGGTCATCAATAAATTCGTTATTTTGTACTTTTCCCTTATATGTTTCTGTAATTCTTCTACGTTTTCCCACCTGTGTTGAAATGTTTAGTTTATTTGTGACTGTGCGTAATAGATCCTGTTCTGTTCGAATACTGTGCGTTGCTTTAATCATATCTATCTTTCTTAGTATTTTTGTTGATCTATTCCCTCTTTTATAGTCTTCTAACACTGACACTTCTTGTCTTAATTGCTTTATAGTTTTCTCTATTCGATGCTTCCATGATGGCCAATTGAATGGATCGGTTGAATGACACATTGGAACACGGAGTGTCTGTGATGGAATCAGGGGTTTATATCATGAACTATGCAGTGTATGTGATGACATGTATGCTGGGAGGAGGATGTTGTCCACATGGGTGTAGGTCAGAGGCACCATCTACTGCTAGCCAACATGGACATGCCTAATCATGATCCTGTAGTGGCAATACTTCCACTGCACCATCAGGGAGTGTGCTGTCCACACTCAGATGTGGCAGGCCATGGGGTCAATGTTCTGGGCACTCCCATGAAGGCAGCACATCCAGCAGACAACAGTTACATTCAGGTAGTAATACTGCATCTCACCTTGGGCATGGAGGTGGCAATGCATCTCCTGGCAAAGCCAGGTCTCATGGTTAGGGGTGACAACAATGAACTGACAACTCTACCATGCACAGCTCACACATATCCAACATACCAAAGTGTAGAGCTAGCACTGAGCTTGGCTGTGTTCATGCACACTGTCACACACCACTTTCACATGGAGGACCCCTACAGACATGCACACAACAGTTACATGGTTCAGCCTGCCTGCTTCCCTGTTCCTACTCATGCACACTCAACAACATTTGTTGTCAGCCTAGGCCTCCTATCCCTTCCCCTAAACATCTTGTGCAAGTGATGGTAACTATGCCATATCCCTGATTTCTCTCTTTTTGGATTCAGAGAAACT
>NC_056745.1:1501482813-1501495313 GCF_019279795.1 Protopterus annectens
TGGGCCATACCTCTCAAACTTTTATAGCAAGGAATCTGGACAAAGCCATACCTATTGGGTTGAAAAAGGACCAAACATAGGGAAACATTTTACATACTGCTCTTACAGACTTATACAGTTGATAGAATAACATGCTTTGCATTAATGCAAATTATCTGAATTGTAGGAGTTTTGAAATTCAAATGTCTGTCATTGTTTTCTGGCATCAATACTCAAGTATTTTCAATTTATTTGCCAGAAATTCAACTTTTTATGAGGAGCAGAGTAAAAATGTGATGCAAAAATCAGGTCATTCTACAAATATCTAAACAGTTGAAAGGTGCCCATTGGCCAGCAGATTTGCACTATGGTTAACTAAGTGTACCCTCATGTGAGATACAGCTGTTTGCACCTAGGTAAGCAGTGCTCAAATGCGAGCCACATTGCTAATGTGTGACAGTTACTCCACCCCAGGTTTTTGTGATGACCAAAAGCATTTATTGAATGCATCCATTTTGAATGTCTGCCTGTCTGCTTCCTAGGTGGTCTGGTCTCAGCAATGCCGCACTTCATGTAAGCCACATAAGCACAGCCAGATCTGCAGTCATTTGTTTGCACTATGCAGCATATAGAAAAGTAGGAAAGTAAATGAAAAGGGAGACATACGTGAACTGAGCAAAAGCAAGGTATGACATACTCACTACAAAATCATACTACACATCAGATATTTCTACATAGCTCATGATTTGAACTCTCACAGCACTACAGATTCATAAAACAAGATGGATGCTTTAGCCCTCTTTGCCACACAAACAGCTCTGTAGCAAAGAACTGAAGTCATTGTTCACACAGGCAAATGCATCCGAATGTACACTGCTATGAGATTTTCAGCTGTGACTTGTACTTTTAACCCCTGTTATTACATTTGGATGTCATGCACTTACTGATCACACAATCTGATAGGATTCTGCTTACAAATATACAGCTTTGTTTACCTTGTCTGTGTTTCATGGTACTTCATCAGTTATCTGACCAGTACTGTGAGACATTCAAGTGTGTAAGGCATTCAATATCCTTAGCCTTAAAATGTGTGGCAATGTTAACTGGGAGTTATATGATATGCATTTGCCAGCAAGTGAAGGTCATGTTTGATGGCACAAACAGCCATATACTGTTCTTTTGGGGGGACCATTGCTGAGTTACTGTTACGGCACAAGAAGGCTAACCTGCTCTTTTGGGGGGAGTTCATGTACTGTTATGGTCACAAACAAGCACAGCCTGTTCTTTTGTGGGTAAGTAAAGTTGTTACTGCTGTGGCACAAACAAGGACAGGATACTCTTGTTACTCTCTTTGTTCTGTTTCCTGTCTGTTGTTTAATCTGGGGAAGGGTTGAGAAGTCAGAAACTGCAATGTGTATCAGTACCGTCTAACTTCTCTCTTTAAAGATTTTCCAGTACAAATGTATGGTGCAAAAATAAGCCCATATATTGAGCATCAGTATACGTCGGAGGTAAGACTGCGTGGGTCTTTGAAACCTGAGGCCTAGTACTTACTAATGGACACCTATGAGTAAACTAAAGGTCTCTCTGTTGTCACACATTAAAGTACTTTTTACATAAATCCATGGCACTATTTATTTAATTACTGTTCCAACCTACTAAATGCAGGGATATGCCATAATATCATTTAAAAACTACACTCTAGGTTCAGGACCTATCTTGCAAATACAGCAGTGGACACATTTTGTCTTTAGGGCTGACTCTGATGCAAGCAGTACACAGCCAGTACATGGGGAGGTACAGGTTGTATGAGTTGCCTGGCATCAATTTTACTATGTGTGCGAGTTGGAGACAGGTATTAGGTACCTACGTAGTCAGTGAATGTGCTATGTATTGTCTTTTAGCCAAAGCAAGGGCAAAATGACCACAGCTATGTGGCAACTGGTGGTTCCCCTCTGAGCCCTTCTCTGACTGTGGCTGTGGTGACCTAGGCATTGGAGGGCAGATGTGTGCCCCTTCCCCAAGCTGATCCTGCTGCAGCTGTTTCCACAAGATCATATTGTGTAGCATGGCACATACTTTGATGACTTGTGCACATGTCTCTAGATTATACTGCAGGGCTTCACCAGATGTTTCTAAGCACTGGCACCATGACTTCAACAGCTCATACACATGCTCTGTGAAGTTTCTGGTTTCAGTGAGTGCCTCATTCTGGCATTCTTCTTTGGGTATGTGTGCACTTCTGATGGCTGTCATCATCCATGGTTCCAGTGTATAGTCAGCACCTCCCAGTAAATGGCCCTATGGGATGTCCCCTCAGCAAACATCTGATACAGCTGTGATGTGTTCCAGATATGGGAGTCATGATAACTGCCAGGGTTGCCAGTACACACATTCAGGATTATTCCCTGGCCATTGCACATGACTTGTCAGTTGATGAAGTGGTATCCCTTGTAGATCATGTAGATTCTACTCTGCTCACCAGACAGTGCCTTTATGTGTACATGAGTGCAATCTGTGGCATCCAGTACTTCAGGGTAGTGCACTACAGAGTAGAACTGTTGTATATTGCTATCCCTCTCCTCAGTGCTATGAGGAAAATATATGCACTCACTGGCATGTATGAGCTTAGCATCCAGAAATTGGTAGAGGATCCTAGATGCTGATGCTTGTGACACACTCATCATGTTCCCAGTTAGTCTTTGAAAAGTATCTGTAGCTAATATTCTAAGGGCTACACATACCTTTGTTTCCACTGGTATGGGTTCCCTTCAATTGGTTCTGTCTCACAGTAGAAGGAAGCAGAGCTCACAGAGTTCTTGCAAGGTGTCTCTGTCCAGCCTGTAGTGCTCTACCATCTACAGGTCATGTAGCATCTGATACGTTACCCTGGGCCTGAACACTCTTCTCCTCCTTGACCTAGGCCTATGGTCATCAGCACCAGCAGCACTGACTGCAGCCTCTCGCACATGCAGGTGCAGAATAGCTGCAGCAGCCCCTAGCATTCTGCCAGTTACAATTTCCTTGTCTCTTCTCCAGTGGTATTGAAGTATTTAGGAAAAAAAATAATAGACAATTCATGGATACTTTATAGCATGTTGAATAGCTGAACCATGTTGGTTTGGTTCATGAAAATGGAATTCACCTGCTTATACTGTAATTAGCATCTATTACACATACTTGCTGCTTGCTCATCACATACCAATGAACATCCCGTACACCCCTACCCAACTATGCATAAATAAAGTAAGCATGGCAAAACTGTAATTACTTTCCTCTGTTTCAGTGATATCACGAAAACATTCAGTATGAAAAGGAACGCTTGCCTACCCTGTACTCAAACCCAGGACCTTCTTCAGTCTAGCCCTACACATACATGTGGTTCTACACATACACATGGTGCCACAGGACTATTTACATAATAAGCACAACAAAAGCTGCCATTTATTTTTCCATCTCTCGTTGGTGTGCTATGTGTACCATCACAAAAATGAGGACATTAAAAATGTACAAAAATATTTGAAACAGCTAGAGAGGACACATTTTACAACAAATGTCAGAGGATGACACATAACCTGTGATTTGTGCATATTTTACGTACACTTTCACCCTCCACAGACCGGCCTGTACAACTTTGAAAGTATAACCTGACACACACCCCTGATGTCATCACTCACTGTTGACATCCATTGAAAACAAAACCATAGTGGAAGTGCCTACATGGAGTAAACATCCCTACAAAGTTGCTATTTTATAGGACTCAGCAATTCCAATGAGTTCTTACCTAGGTTGCATCTTCATTATGCTGACGGCCTGGAATCTACATGGTTAGTATCCGTGTCAGCGGAGAAGCAAAGTTGGAGCATAATGTTGTAAACACAAGGGGGACTATTACTTTGCCCATATATCTGCTACATACTACATACACTTACAGTACAATACAATACTCTGTTTCAGGATGCTCAAACATTTTATCAGCGTGCATTATGTACAGTTACACTTTCTTTTGTGGGTTGGGAAGCAAAGGAGCATTTATGTCATGGCCCTTAAAAATTTATTTTTTTATTTTGAAACTCTGATATTCTAGCATCCACAGTGCGTAATTAGGTCATAATATGTGTGGGGTTTCATGTTAAGGTTAGTTCTGTACAAATTTTAAGAGCTTTTACTTGCTGTTGCTTCCATGTAGACTCCTTTCCGTGGCTGTATTCAGAAAGTTTCCAAATACACAGCCAACATGAACACAGAGTCTACATAGTTGCTTTAGAAGTTGTTGAATCACTCCATCATGTTGCTTTGCTTCATTAGCATAAAATCCAGCTACCTATGCAGTAATTTGCATGCCAGTAAAGTTTCCGTATTTGTATGTGAGTATGCACTGCTGCGCGAAGTTTACTGAACCCAAAACTTGTTGCGCCATGTGTGCATTGCGCTGCAATGTGCACATAGTAAAAAATTATCATGTAGGCTTTCATGAGTCACCTCCATGCTTCAGAACATGACCAATATACTTTAAGGAATTTATGTGCATTTCTCTTTTTTTATTTAGAGAAGAATTTAAATGTAGATGTTTTATAGTTTTGAACTGCTTTAAGACAAATTAATTACAAATTTCAATATATGTGTTGGAAGAAATTTCAAATGTGATGTGCATTTATTTTTGCAAAATGCTATTTGGATCCTTTTAAAACAGAATATTGACTTTGTATAAGTTTACAAGAAAGGAAAATATGGGATATTTATTTATTTAGTGACATTTGATTATTGGGGAAGTTCCACTAAGTAGAAACCTGTTTTCAGTGGAGGCCCAGGGAAAGTATTAAAAAGCATTTTAAGAACAGTCATTTTCCAGTTCTTAAAAATAATACAAAAAACAAATACAACTCAAATAATTGTACCAAATTAGACATAATATGAAGATATTGTTTAAGAATAAATACACATTATATGACAATTATTTAATAGTTAGAGGAAATTTAAGCCAGTTTATAGAGATATTAAAGGCAAGTTAGTATAATACAAGCATGAATTGCAATACAAAGTGAAAGATAAGCAGGCTTGTGGTATAGTTAGAGAGAAAGGCAGGGGAGAGAGATTGATATAAGGAAGTGAGAGAAGAAGGGAGACTAAGGAGATATAAAGTATGAATAGGCATTTGTTCAAATTTAGGAATATATGTTATCATTGTATTGAGCAAGAAGAGAGACAGCTTTTGGCTAGGAAGTCTTTCAGAATGATTTTGAAGGATGGCAGGGAGGGTATTGACCTGATGGATAGAGATAAGGTGTCCAGGCATTAGCAACACGGTACAATTACATACAATACTTAACAGGTTTGATAGGGTTGTGGATAGACAGTAGTCTTTGCTAGTTTGATTGTAATGACTGACAACTAATAACATAATTGTGCAGAAGTTATTTAGTGCCGGACAAGCAGGTGGATCCTGTGTGTTTTATAGGTGGTAAGAAGCTGTGTATATGTTAGGTGAGGGGTAGCTCTAACCAATTAGTAGTATTAATAAGTACAGTGGTGCTGTTATGCTTAGAGCTTGCATCATTTACGCTTGCGCCACAGTAAAACGATTTCATTCCAGGTATTATTGTTATGCCTCGGTCACCAGATTATACTTTCATTTGAATTATATTCTCTGCATTCTTACAAAACACCTGTACTGCTTTTACAGTAAATGTGAAATGTGTCATGGAATTTTTAATATACATCTGAAATATAACATCTCTATCAGATGGACCTCAGGCTTATAGCACATGATGGTAGTACACAGATAATGCAGTAGTCAGGACTGTGGCCACTACAGAGTGAAAAAAGTTGGAATGAGCTTACTGCAATCGGTTCTCTTTTCTACAAGGTGAACCATCCTCAGAGATAATTGCATTAGGTAAGGGCTATAGGTTTGCATGTCCCCTGCATAGAGGTATGTAGTGTTTTTCCACCTGTGAATGCTGGGTTGAAATTCTACACTGCATTATAAGCTTTTTTTTTTATTGATATAAAATTCAAATTCAAGTGTTCAGATTCAACCAGGGCAATCTCTGACACCCAGAAATGTACATATAGAAAACAATGATTTGTGAAAGCTGCTGTCATACTTTTAAGATATTTTTGATTCTTTCTTCTCGTACCTCTGGCATGGGGTGCTGTGCCCTCTACACAACTGCTACTCAATATATATACTAACACTTTGCAAAGTGTCGGAGGTGCTGAAGCTTGGACTTGCCATACATTCACTTATTTGCTTTTGTAACTCCTAGGTTCTGAGGTACTGAATGCTTGGATTGAAAACACATTTTTTTTTGTTGTTGTGACTCCCTAGTTCTAAGGATTTCCATTATGATCCTCAAACTTGGGGAGATTTGTATTTATTCTGGGTTTCACGGATGGGTGATGAACTGTTCTCCAAATTCTGGATTCTACCTTTCATTATGTTGAAAGGTCGAAATACCGTCATTACTGTTTGCTAAGCAAATACACTGACTGATACAATCTAGCTTAAGTTTCACATGACAGCTTGTAAGATTGCTAAGAGGGCAGTTGCATGTGACATTCCACTTGCCCTGGCATCTTTTATAAAACTTACTTATAGCCAGTGTGGTTGTGCAGTAACAGGAAAAAATAACACATGCATTATGGGGACATTAACTAACCAACTATGCATTGTAAATTGTGAGAAATACAATTATTTGATTATAGTAGGAATGTTCAAAATATCAAAATGCCAAACACACACAATCAGCAAAAATTTTTAAGCACTCACTTTCCAGAACACTCAAAACATTGAATTTATGAAAGATCACAAAAAGAAAACAATTTCATTTTGTGATCTCTATACCAAAACACTTCTGCAACATTCAGACCTACTTTGTCTGAACAGTGGTAGTATTATAGAAAGACTTCTTCTAAGGTAAAGTTAGGGTTAGGATTAGCACGCATTAGATGAGGAGGGGGCTTCAGACACATAAACACTCCCTCGCCCACACACAAAATAACACTAAGTCACTCCCTTTACTTATCTTTAAACATGCAAATACTCTCTCTCTGTCTCTCTCACACACACACACACACACACACACACACACACACACACACACACACACACACACACACACACACACACACACACACGCGCGCGCACTTATACTTACTCTAACCTTAAGTCACAAATGCATCAACAAGTACAAAGTCCTCTGCATGGGGCTATATTGTGCTTTTCACCTGTGAATACACAATTGAAATTCTTCATTGTGTAGTAAATTGTTTTGAATTTGTATAAAATTCATATTCAGGTATTTAGATTCAGCTAATGCAAACACAAGTTCAGAAAAATGTTCCTGGATTTTACTTTATAAACAAATAGACATTGATATTAAAGTGAACAGGATGCATATATACAGGGCCGGGCTTATGCATGGGAGAACTAGGCAGCTGCTTGGGGGGGGGGTCTACTGTCTCGACAACTAAAATGCTTGAATATAAATAGCCTGACACATAAAGCCCAAATGCTGACTAACCCGAAATGCAAATATCCCGAAACCTGAAAGAGCGAATCACCTCTTTTGTCTACGAGCCCTAACACCACTGTACTGAATCAAGCAGAGGACCATTTCCCTTCACCGGAAAATGTAAACATACTTCAGTTTTCTCACTATGCAAACATTTTTGTAAGGTTAGGTAAAGTTTCTATATATATACAAACTTTACCTAACCTTACAAAAAAATGATGCCGTGGTGGTACGGCGGTAGCGTTGTTACAGCACAGCAAGAGGTTCTCCTGTTCGATTCTCGGCTGGGCTTGGGAGTACCTTCTGTGTGGACTCTGCATGTCCTCCCCGTGGTTGGGTAGCGTTCGAAAGACATGCGTGCATAAATGGGCGTACCTTAGTTGAAGGTTGGGCGTCGAGCTGGCACCTTGGCATTTTATAAAAATCTACTGCCAATCATTAGCGGACCGGAGTTCTGCTGTGGCGACCCCTTACTGGGAAAAGCCGAAAGACAAACAACAACCTAATCTTACAAAAATGTTCATATTGTGAGAAATTAGAAGTAAGTTTACGTTTTCCGGTGAAGAGAAAGGGCACCAGAAAACGTAAATGTACTTCTAATTTCTCACAGTGTGAACATTTTTGTAAGGTTAGGTAAAGTTTGTGTATAATATACAAACTTTACCTAACCTTACAAAAATGTTCACATTGTGAGAAATTAGAACGGTGGTGTTAGGGATCGTGGACAACTTACCTGCATCTATATTTCAGGTTTCGGGACATAACGCGTTTCAGGTGAGTCAGCATTCAGGCTTTATATGTCAGGCTATTTATATTCGGGCATTTTAGTTTTCGAGAGAATAAAGTAGACCCATCTAGGGAGCAATGCTTTCAGTTGTGCTTTTCCCTCATGTATTTATTTTTAAGAGCAATATTTCATTCCTCTAAAAAAATAAATAAATAAAGCGCCCCAGCATGAAAAATAAATAAATAAATAAATGCTCCTTCAGTGTAGTGAGCACTCCAGGGGGTGGGGGTGGTCCAGTTGACTTGAAAGTCAATTTATGTTGAGTTCACCTTAAATATTTTGAGGTCACAGGAGTGCAGACCTCACAATGTCCAAATATAGGTGTGAAGGTGCTTAAAGGATTTTTTTTAATTATTTTATTGTTACATCAACATATGAGGAACAGAATAGAGGCAGGGATGTCCTGCAGAATTCTGCACAGAGAAAATGACAATGGTCTGTTGTCGGTGAGAAAAGCGTTGCTACTAGTTTTATAGTAAGGCTGGCGGTTTGAGCAATATTTCAGTCTTTATATTTTGTATGGACAGTTGAGAAGGTGATGGCGTAGTGCAATAAGTGTCTTTACAATGATACTGGCAGTCATCAACCAGAACGTTCTGGCAATGTTAATCTGGCTTTATGATTTTTGTGGGCAAACTTGGATTAGAATACTTTAATGTGTAGTCATTTTTTTCTGTAGATTGTGGAGGTGTACTGCTAAACCACTTAGCAAGAAATCTGGACAAAGCGTAAAATAATGGCAGGATACAAAGGCCCAAGAACACGGACAGATTTTAAATAGTGCTCTTCTAAACTTAGAAAGTTGCTAGAATAGCAAGATTTGAGTTAGCATGCATTTTCTGAAGGATATGAAGTGTGAAACTGAAATGTTTGTCATTTTAAGGGACTTCAGTCCTTAGTGATTTGCCAGAAAACCACAAATGTTATGTGGAGATGAGATAGTATTGCATAACCATCAGATGTGGTGGCTATAACTGCTGGGTGTGTGTGGGGGGTTAGACCTCTTGTCTTTTGCTCATTTTAAATAGTCACTATACTACTTAGCAGAAGTAGTGTGCATTTGTGGGAAGTAAAATGTAATATGTAACAGGATACCTGATATGCACGGACAGTGTAGGTATAATTGCTTTGGCTCTCTTCTATGGTGGAAATTCAGTACTTGTCTGCTGCTGTGTGCTTATTATTTTGGTTTTGCGTGACTAATGTAATTATGTAAAGCAACATGCAATATTTTAATATGTGCCAACTGTTTGGAACAAAGTGCATTTCATGGTAATCCTCTTTTATTTAGATCAGCAATCTGAATTGTATGTAGAAGTGGCTATAACCGCTTGGGAGGTTGTCTGGATGAAAGTAACTTGATGTAATCACACTTGTAAAATAACAAAATACACCACAAACTAGGCTGTCCATCCACTTCAGTTTAATCCCAACACATCTGGTACCTCGGCCATTCGCCTTCTCAGGATAATAAATCACCAGCAATAGGTCATATTTATACAGGTTGGACCCAGTTAATTAACAATTATTTAAGTAATCATTTAATAAGCTTTAATACTTATTTCAGTTATATAAAAACATTTAAATAACTTCATTTGCAAATTTCCCAGCTTCATATAACAGCTACAAATGAATGTGCTTAATACTCTTGAAAAGTTAAAATGTTAAAGGGTTCAATTTACTTCCAAATTTAAACCCCCCCGGGGCTTAATGTTTTATAATTTAGGATTGTATTACTTTCAAATTCATTTAATTTATTAACAAAATCACCTCCTCTAAACATACAGGGCTGGGTTAAAATGTTAAAAAAGAAACTGGCATCTGAACCTTGCTGACCTTATGAAAATGTTCTGCCTCAGATCTTTTTGGGTTGCACTTCCTGATGTCCCCCAAATGTTCCAGAATGTGAATTTTGACCCCACATTACCCCCTATACCATTTAACAGTGTTACAACCACATCCAATAATATGCATTACTCCACCAGATTCACAGACAGACCGTTCTCTTGAAATGTATCTTCCATTCGTTTTCATTCCAGTAAAATTCTTAATCTTGGAACTGACTTTGCAATACCCACATGCAAAGGAGACCCTTCATTCCAAAACTGCCACAGATTGTGTATATCTAAAATTCAGCACCTCTTTTAAATTATGATACCTTCCATAATAAAATGTGGTATGCCTAGGAAAGAGTTCATCCACCATAACATCCTGATACACCACGTGCCATAAATTCTTAGCCTGTCTTTCCAGAGTTTCAGAAAATGGAGAATAATTAGTAACAAAAAAAGTTTTGTGTCACTCATATCCTGTCCCACAAAATCTTCCCTACTATATTTATTCAGCATCCACTGTTTACTAACTTTATGTCTTTCACTTTCCTCAAGCTTCCTTTTGGCATTATTTAGAATACCCAATGAATACCCACGGGCCATAGGTCTATTCTATACCTCCATTAAATCCACTTCCTTAAATTTTTCCTCTGAGGTACTACAGAACATTCTTCAAAACTCCCCATAAGGAAGAGACTTAATCAAATGCGGTGAATGCATGCTGGCTGCATGCAAAAAATCGACTGCTATCTCCTTCCTATAAGGTTTGCACTGAATAATCAAATCCCCACCAACATAAAACTCTACATCCAGAAAGTGAATAGAACCATTGCTCAGTTCATGCGTAAACTTTAGACCATGTGTATTCCTGTTTAACTCCAACAGGAATTCCACAAACTGTGCCTCACTACTCTTACAAATAAAAAACAGATTGTCTGTGTACCTTTAGTACATGACTGTATGTTCAGCAAAAAATTGTGTGGGATATAAAAATGTATTTTCGAAATCTCCTATATAAATTATCTCATAAGTGGGTACAACTAGGGCTTCATTACTGTTTCTTTCATTTGTAGGAAAATTTTATTGCCAGACAGAAGTAATTATGTGTCAGAAGAAATTCCAAAGTAGAAATGAGAAACGACTTACTCGGTTTCTCCCCCATCATGTTACTAACTGCCTCTAAACCCTATTTAAGTTCAATATTGGTAAACAATGAACGTCTACTGTAGCCCAATAAAATTCTCCTCATCAATACATTCCTTTCAAACATTCGCAAAGTTCTAAAGTATTTTTATATATGCAGGTACCCTTTGTAAGTACTTTTTAAACTGACAATCCAAAAAAATGCCCACATTTTGTAAGTATGGACCAACACCTAACACTATGGTTCTACCTGGTAGATTTTCCAAGTTTTTATGCACTTTAGGTATTGCATGAAACACTAGATGTCTTGGTTTACAAATGCATAGTTTTTTCACATCACTAGGGGTGAGGAAACCCAAACTGTCTCCTCCTTCCAGAATTTCAACCAATTCTGAATTAAATGAAGCAACTGGATTACTGGACAATTGGATATATTCTTTTTTATTAGAAAGTGAATCAGTCACCATTTCACAATATTTAAATTTGTTCATAATAACCCAATTGCCCCCTTATCTGCCTGCCCGAAAACATAATTATTCAGTCCTTCTCAATGTTGTAAGGCCAATGATTCCTCTTTAATTAAGTTACAACTTTTTTAGAATTAATATTTATTTATTTATTTATCTATTTATTTAACATTTGTTTACCTGGAAAGCCCGACTTGGGAACAAGCCAGTTTTCAGTGGAGGCCCAGGGAAAAATGCTCCAGATGCATGTCTTTAGATTTAGAAAACTCAAATTCCACTTTTTTGCATGACATATTTTTAAATAAACAAATGATGTAGAAATTTTAGATGGCATAAAATGATTGACATTAGGGAAGGCTGGAACAGTCAATCTCCAATATTCTGTGCAGAAGAAATCATCATTTACAGCATAATTTTTATGTACATTTTTATCCCTGCCTCCTAAAGCCCCTGTGACCAGCAGCAAATCACAAGACTCAGTATCATGAATGGACAAATTGAGAAGATATTCACTATCATTAAACATATCCACATTCTCCAAATTACTTTGCCTTTCAGTTTTATCCTGAAAAAATCCTTTCAGATGTAATTTCCTGCAAAATCTTTTTACATTAATCAACATATCAGCAAGAGAAGGTATTTTAGTGGGTACAAACTTTGCACCCCTTAATAATGGGTCCCCTACAGATGATTGAAATCCCAAAAAGCTGACTTTCATATGGCCGAGACCATATGATCGAGTTTTGGAATTTTTAACACCTTTAAAAAAAACACA
>NC_056745.1:1501500313-1501505313 GCF_019279795.1 Protopterus annectens
TTTGTATTGCAGCACCCAAACCTGTGTTTAAGTGTTGAGGTGCTGAATGCATGGCATTTCTGACAAAAAATAAATAAAGGAAAAAAAAAAAGAAAACTGCATGCTACCCTCACTGGATTTAACTAGGTTCAATATATAAAATGGGTATGTGAACGTTCAGAAAATAAAACCTTCAGATACACGCACGCACACACATTCATTTGTAAAAACAGCGTTTGTCCAGGTTTCACATACACTAAAAATGGAATAAAATTCCAAGTTAGTCAAACAGAATCATATCTCAAAGTGGATCCAAATTGTAATAACTGCCTTTTAATGTGTTTGCATTAAGGTCAATTCATCTCCAATGTACTAACCTTATTTAAAGTCGGGGCAACGGCTTTTTTTGTGTCAAGCTTGCAGCGTTCAAGTACATATTCAGCTTGAATCACTGCAGACACTTGCACCATTAGTCACTGCAATCACTTTCTATGAAGCAAAGTTTTTCGACACTGTATTGTTTGCTTTCCCGACAGCCTGCAGAGAAATCACTGACTGTTTTCTGGGTTGTGGTATTGTTACCCTCAGTACGTTGTTGAAATACTGCGTTGTCTCCCCTCTATCCCTTCCAAGGTTTGATCATACTCAACTGGCTCATAGATAGATGATAGACAGATAGATAGATGGATAGATAGATAGATAGATAGATAGATAGATAGATGATAGATAGATATATAGATAGATAGATAGATAGATAGATAGATAGATAAACTGATGGATAGATAGATAGATAGATGGATAGATAGACAGATAGATACTTGACACCACTAGCCATGTATTCGGTCTGACAAGCTTCAAAGCAGCTTGAGCTAGCTGAGGTGATACAAAGTAACCAGCTTTCTATACAATGTGTCATGCATTCCAGATGTGATTGTTAGGCATAACGTAGTCTGAATTATGCAAGCTAACGTGCACAGAAAACCTCCTCTGCCTTTAGACTGATTGAATGGCTGGTGAGCGCTAGAGGTGGATTAGTAACAGAGTTAGGAAGACCAATCCCTGCCTGTGGGAGTATTTTGTTATTCACTTGGTGGAGAGTTTTTTTTTCCTTTGGATCGTTGCCTGTTTCAGCACCAGGAACAGCTCTACAAGTGCAGCTCCATATTATGACTTTAAATGCACAATGCAGCACCACCGGACCGGAGGAGACACAAATCCGGTATGTTACTGCAGGTGATGAGGGGGTGGGCTTTGGACCAGTAAAGGTGACGTGTCTCTGTTTTTTTTTTTAATCTATGCTAGTCCCCAGCTTTATCGGTAAATAAGTTTGAAGTTTTGCATGTTTTAAACGCACAAGGTGTTTATTTTCTATTCCTCTGGTCAGATATTGCACGCAAAACACTGTGAGTAAATTTGGTCTAAATATGAGCTTTTTGGGGGTTGATGTCAGATTTCCAGGAAACGCAGCTGTACTGAATGCAGCCGTACACAGCAAAGCAACTCACTACAGGCTCTATAATATATTCTTGCACCCAGATCACAACATCAGTGGCAAACTAGAGTGAGACATATCCAATCATATGCACGCCAGGATCTGTGTCTGAGGTTTGCATTTGGAATGCAGAATATCTGATATAAGCAAAAAGCTTTTAAGGAACAGATGCACTTTAACGGCTCATGCTGGACAACCCCAGTTAATTGTGATGCCAACTTTCAACCTCTAGAAAACATAAGAATCACCGGTAATATGGTAGCTATTTGATATTTTAACTTAGGTCTCAAACCCTTCAGTAGGGAAATATGAGATGAAGAGAGCATGAAATATGTTGCAGCTTCAGTTGCTGTACATCAGTCTAGTATTTAAGCATTGACAAGAAACTCCTTACATAACACTTAATATCCAAGTCTTCATACTTAAGGAAGGGGAAGTCCCAAGTTTTCTTATTTTCAGGTCCCAGCTGTTGCAAGTCTGTCTGTCTGCACAGGAGGACGAACCTTGTTGAGGCATATCAATAGTGACTCGTCACCAGTGTAGTCGATGCAGTGATGTTAACCTATAGATGGTGATGCCTTTGGTGGTAGAACTGAGCTGCTGGGATTGTGTGAAAGAAACATCCATTACTAAAACTAGTGACTGTCAGCGTATCTTGCTTGCATAGATCTGTAATTATTATCGGAATATGCTGGACTACACCGTCTCCATCTGAAAGGTCAGCAGCTGATATTTGATGGTGGACACAAGATTCGGTACTTTTTATATTAATGGACAAAGTACATAACAATATTTCATACAGGGTTGGTGGATCGTGAAAAAAGTGGAAAATGCGGTGGGTGTAGATCTCTGCTTCGGTCCAAAACCAAATCTACATTCTGAGCAAAATTGTGTATTATAGCGTGAGGATCTCCTGTGGTTGGTGCATCTGGTAAGAATATAATAGAATTACTGAAAATGCTGCCTGTTTGACAAGTCCTATTCTATGCTTATCTCTTGGTAAATCCATTTATCAATTTCCCTATTGTCTTTTATGCGTACTGTCAAAATGAGAGCCCTACGTAAGATGCAGGTAATTAAAATTGCTGTGACAATTAAGTTGTAAACATCATAGGCAAAAAACAATAGAAAAGGAGCAAACGTGATTTTGTATTGAGTGCAAAATTGTTATTTAAGCGAAAAGGTTCAATGTACCTTTTAATCTGAATACTGAACCGTAGCAGTGATTTATTAATTTCATGTGCAGAAATGTATCTAATCCAATATTAGTACTGGTGGGCTTGTGAATGCAAACGTGAAACAATAGTTTAAAATGCAGTTTTTCCATTGTTCTTGTTTATATTATATTCATTTTTAACCGGAATACTTAGCACTGTATGCATTTAAGAAAACTTATCTAATGTTTTAAAGGTGTGAGAAGTTAAGTACTAACTCCATTGCTGTTGCTAACATTTTTAACCAGTGCTTACATACTTTTGTATGCACTAGTTTAAGTGTATAACTGATAAAATACTGGATTATTGATTTCAAGTAAGTATTTTTGGAAGCCAAATGTGTGTGCGTGTGTGCGTGCGTGTGTATGTAGAGACAGATCCATAAATATCAGTGGTTTAAACTCCAGCTTGTAGTAAGTAGGTAAACAGTGCAGGAACGGTACTTAGTGGAATATTGTGAATCCGACTGGTGTGATACGAAGGTTTACTGTACACATTATGTTTACTTGCAGTAATTATGTCTAAATGCCTAATGATACCCCGCCAAAAATGACAACGTGCATTTATAAAACTATGTCAAAGTTTAAAAAAAGAAAAAAATGTCATCTCAATGGAAGACTGGTATGCAACTGTAGCATATTTAGTTTAAATGAGAATGAATCAAGAACACTTGTGCTTAGCCTACATATTGTTTATTTGTTTTACAAACATTTACTAAGTGTATCTGAAATTATAAATGTTCAATAGCAGACCTGTTACTCATAATTGTATATTTCTGGGTTACAATAAAATACTTAACTTGTTTTGGTTTCCAGTTAGCACACACTTAAAATGATTATGAATTATCTGTTAGACCAGGGTCTAGTGTTAATTTACCCACACTTAATCCCTTACTACTTTATTTAATCTATACATTATCCTCTCATGACTTCTGAAAATAAATGTGAATGGAGGAATCATACTATTAAAATGAAGTGAGCCTGACTGAAAAGAATGCCTGTATCAATGACTTATTAAACAGAGTACGTTTTAATAGGAACACCTTAGATTCTCAGTTAACTGATATGACTAAATCCATCTGCCTGCAGTCACAAGATTGATTGGCAGTATTACGGATCATAATGGCATCATTTAAAAGCTTAGAATTACATAACCAAGGCAAATGGTTTTGCTGAATTTAAATGGGGAAGCACCATAAATATGTCTACAAAAACCCATCATTGTATGCAGTCTTATTAATAAATTAGTGGAATCCTATTCGTTTTGCTGACACCAAATAATAATTTAATGGTTGTTTATCCATAATACATTTATAGAAAATATACATATATGGAAATACTGAAGCAGTAAAGGAATAACAATATATATAACAAAGAACAATTAACCTAATGTACTGCCTCTTTCAGAGCGAGTTTACCTTATTTACTTGCAAAAGCTTTGCACTGAGAAAAAAAAAAACACCTACAAAAATGCTACAGAAATGAAATGCACAACTGTTCTGATCATAAAAAAATGTGATTTGTTTCTTTGTTGTAAAAATCTGTTTCTCACAGAGTACATACTCATACAGCACATTGGTTGGTGATTAATGTATACTTTTATGCTGGGGACGATGAGGGAAGTGATGATGATGATGATGATATGAGAGATGCACACCGCCTCAGTAATATGTACTCCTGTAATTGCCCTGAACACATACTGATCTGACATAATACAGCAGCTTCTCAGTCTGCTGACATTACACTGCAGAATACATACCACTATTGTAGTGCATGGGTGATGTGTGGGCTGCCCACACATTGGCCTGTAACAGGAAAAATAGACTGTAATACCATCAAGATTCTTTATCACCACATTATTTTACAATTCATTTGATGATTTATGATCTGAAGATCAATATGAGCATTTAAAAAATAGAGACTTGTTTTTTTCACTCTAAAATCTTAAGCATGAAGAGTATATGGCTTTTACAAATTTATGATGCTACATGGAGTGAACACTCTCTTCTGAAATTTTATGACAGATGGTTTGAGACATATTGGCTACTTTGTTATATATCTGCTAAGACTAGAGTTCCTTGATGCTCAGACTGATTAATTAGTAAAGTTAATTTGGTCATCTAAACATGCAGCTATAAATGTGACAGTTATGCCAAATAATTTGAGTATGCGCCATAACATAGAAAAATGTTAACAGTGCATCACTTTCTTGAAAATTTTTTGTCACTGAGTAGTGGAGGGGAATTAGACCCCTTTTTTCTGCAAGCCTAATATTTTGTGTATGGCTGAAAGAAATATACATAAGTGCAACACCAT
>NC_056745.1:1501512813-1501527402 GCF_019279795.1 Protopterus annectens
TGTGTTAATGCATATTTGCAAAACCCTTCACTGGTATGTATTAATATGGCAGACAGATTTCGAAAGCCCTCACCACTTGTATTTTGATCAGAATATTACAGAGAATTGGAAAATATTTAAGCAAGAGTACGATATTTTTATACAAGCAGCTTATTCTGACAAGGATGCATGCACCAGGGCATTCATTTTGCTAAACTTAGCTGGGTTAGAGGCCATAGAAAGAGAGCATTCATTTGTGTATGCACCAGCAGTATATGAAGGAGGAGGCAAAAACTGCCATATTGTTGTACAGGCTGAATCAAGGGAAGACCCTGAATGTTTGAAGTGCAAATTTAGAGAAATGTGTAACCCCTGGACAGATATTACATTAGAGAGGCATTTGTTTTAAACAAGAGATTAAATTCCAGGAGAAACTTTTGCAGTTTATATTACTGTCCTGAGAAACAAAGCTAAAATGTGTCTGTTTGGTGACTTAAAAGATGAGTTAATAAAGGACAGGCTTGTATGCGGTATTAATAGTGCTGCTGTGAGAAAGATTTTGCTTCATGACAGTGATTTAATATTGAGCAAAGCTATTGAGATTTGTCAAATCCATGAAGTTACAGAAAGGCACACAAGTATGCTTGCAAGTGATAAGAGCATGTTTTCGGCAGGCTCCAGAGCAAATGCAGATAGTATGCAACACGTGGCAAACAAAAATAGGTCTAAGCACATGTCAGCCATAACCCTTGCAGGTTCTCCTGGAAAACCACGTAGTTTTCCAGTAAGTTCTAAGAAAGGTACATGCTCAGTGCAGTATAAGTATGAATCAGCAAAACCCAAATCAAGCTTCATTGTTAACTGTCACAATTGTGGTGCCAATCATGAGTCTAAAAGAGAGAAATGCTTAGCATTTGGTCAGCAATGCCACAATTGCAAAAACAGAACCATTTTCAAAAGTTTTGCAAATCAAGTAAACCTGACACAGTTATAGAGATGGGTAACTAAAAAAAAAAAAACAAGTTGATCATATAGAGAGCTGCAATTCTACTTTCTATGTAGATGGTGTATCAGTATTTGGTGAAAAGGTTGATGCAGTGAATTTGTTGGCAAAGAACAAAGTGTTTTGTACTGTCCAGATAAATAGTAAATCCACTGAGCTCAAAGTAAACACTGGTTCAAAGTGTAATGTTATGTCAGCAGACACATTTGCTAAAGTGAGAACTAATGAACAATGCAATGTGGCTAGTAGTGTGAAACTTGTTGCTTATAGAGGTGAAGAAATTCAGACCGAAGGCTCAGTAGTGCTTTCATGTTATTTGGCTAGGAGCTATTACAGATTGTTATTCTATGTAGTTCAAAGACCTGTGAAGTCAATATTGGGTCTCAGAGACAGTTTGAGAATGAATCTGCTTTCTTTTACCAAAGAAGTTCATCATATAAGCACATCTCCTACTTCTAATTTTTCTGAAGCCATTTTCTCAGAGTATGCTGATGTTTTCGATGACAAGTTGGGCAAACTTCCAGATGTGTATTCTATGAAGTTAGACCCAGAGGTCAGTCCAGTGGTTAGATCAGCATGAAAAGCCCTGATAGCTATGTAGGATAGAGTCAAAGCTCAGGTGGATAAAATGGTGCAGCAAGGTGTAATTTGTCTGGTTACAGAGCCCCGACTGAATGGGTGTCGTCCATGGTAGCAGCCCACAAAAAAGGCTCAGACAAAATCAGAATATGTATTGATCTGAGAGACTTGAACAAAGCGTTAAAGAGACTGCATCATCCAATGTGTACAGTTGAAGAAGTTGCTGCCCTAATACCGAATGCCCCTGTTTTTTCTGTCTTGGATGCAAAAAGTTCATTTTGGCAAGTGATGCTTGATCGCAAATCCTCATTACTGACTACTTTCAGTACCCATTTGGCAGATATAGATTCCTAAGGATGCCATTTGGAATAAGTTCTGCAAGTGAAGTCTTTCAACATGCAATGGACAAATTTTTCAGGTTATCCTTGTGCCATAATAGTAGATGATTTATTGGTCGGAGGCAATGATGAAGCAGAGCATGACAGAAACTTTAAGAAAGTTCTAGACAGAACACATGAAGTGAACTTAAAGCTCAATCCTCTAAAGTGCAAATTCAGACTACCAGAAGTTACATATGTAGGTTAATTATTTACCAGCACTGGCTTGAGACCAGACTCATCCTAGCAAGCAGGTATCCATGAGATATCAGCACCAGATAATGTTCAAGCTCTACAATGTTTTCTAGACATGGTTAACTATTTAGGCAAGTTTATACCAGACTTCAATGAGTTGACAGCACCTTTGAGAGAGCTGATGGGAAAAAATGTTACATGGACTTGGTTGGAACAGCACAGAAGGCATTTGAAGACCTTAAGTGAAAAATTGCCACCCCACCTACATTAAGATACTATGATGTGAATAAACCAGTAAATCTTTCCTGTGGTGCTTCAAAATTTGGTCTTGGTGCAGTTATTCTTCATGAAGGCAGACCAGTAGCCTATGCATATAGAATACTTACCCAAACTGAAATGCAATATGCTCAAATTGAGAAAGAACTTTTGGAAATAGTATTTACATGTTTAAGTTTCATGATTATATCTATGGTCGAGCTATTCAGATTGAAACTGATCACCAACCTCTAGTTACTATTCTAAAGAAGCCTATACATTCAGCTCCAGCGAGATTGCAAAGAATGATGCACAAATTGCAAAAGTACAACTTCAAAATGGTCTATACAAAAGGCAAACTTCTTTTTCTGGCTGATACCTTATACAAATTGGCCAGAAATACAATGGAACAACTTGACACAGAGAATTTGACTTTGACATAATGGAAGTGCATAATTTTTCTATCACGAGACTTGAGCTGAAAGATCATACAAAGACTGACCCAATTTTGCAAAAACTCAATCACTTCATTAATGTTGGATAGCCGTCAAAGCAATCTAGTGTACCCCCTGAAGTGCAAACTTATTTCCCTTACAGAGATGAGATGTTGGTGGAAGATGCATTATTTTCAAAGGTCCTAAAATTGTTGTTCCTGCTTCCTTACAATGTGGATATATCCAGATTTGGCATCGTGGTCACCCAGGTTCCGATTCTACGAAAAGAAGGGTGAGAGAACTAGTATTTTAGCCTTCTCTAGTAAAAAACATTGGTAAAGTACTTTCTTCTTGTTCAGTATAAAATAGTACTAAACCACATTTGCAAAAAATACTTCAGCTAAGTCAAGTTCTTGAACTACCTTGGTCATCAGTAGCCACTGATATATTCAAGTGGAGCAATCAGCATTACTTAGTGTTGGCAGACTCTTATTCGAACTGGTTTGAGACTGATTTACTACATAACCTAATGTCCACTGCTGTTATTACTAAGTTGAAATGTCATTTCTCAGTCCATGGTAGACCACACAAAGTTATTTCTGACAATGGTACTCACTTTATTAGTCAGTTATTTCAGAAATTTGCAGGAGAATGGGACTTTGTTCATGTCACTAGTAGTCCAGAATATCCACAGTCAAATGGACTAGCTGAACGTGCAGTGCAGAGTGCAAAGCAATTACTTGAAAGGTCAAACCGTGACAATACCAACATCTTTTTGAATTTACTCAATCTCAGAAACATACTTCATGATGATATACTTGGCTCGCCTGCTCAGAGACTTCTAACCAGGCAAACCAGAACAACACTGCCTATCAGTTCCAGTTTATTGAGGCCTATAGCTAAGAACAACAAAACCATTAGAGCCCAATTATTCAGGAAGCATTCTATCCAGAAGTCCAGTTATGATAAATCAAGCAGATTTCTTCGTCCATTGAAAGAAGTAGAGACAGTGAGAATACAAACATTGAAAGGTTTCGACTGGATTGGTCAAGTAACAGGTATATGTACCGAGCTGAGACCCTACTTCATAGAATCTGAGGGTGTGGAGTACAGGACAAATCACAAACATCTTTTTTCTGTACCAGAATCGATATCGCAGCATTGTTCCTGTGATATAGACTCTAGATCTCAGAACAATCCAGACAACATTCCTGTTGCAGAACGTGTCTTAACTTCTACTTCCATTCCTGATGACATTCCTGATGTTCCTAAGGTTGAACATTCAGCAGAGACAGTCCCACTTGCTAAACCTCATTCTAAATTTTATGTCACATGCTTTGGTGTTATTTCCAGACCTAGAGTCAAATCCACCGTGACCTTGACTGGATTGTATATGTGCATCTAGTTCTGTATAATTGCATGTCAAATAATTATTTGTATTGATTGCACATCAACTGATATTGTCAACACTGCATGACCTACTTCTCAAAGGGGTGTGTGTGTGTGTGTGTGTGTGTGTGTGTGTGTGTGTGTGTGTGAGTGCTATATCTTTAAGAAGTGTTTCAAGGACTGAACGTGCATATAATTAGCAAGCACGCTAGCTTTAGTGCCATTTTGAGAGTGCAACCAGAGAGTGAGCATCTATGAATGTAAAAGCTAGTTTGTATAGAAGTTTGCCTAAGTTAAAGCTATTAAGTCTCAGTCCTGATGTGGTTGTACATATTAAAGCTGCTTGAACAGAACCCACAAAGACTTGTCTATTACATCCTGACATAGATGAGCGACAATTACATCCTGACTAGATGAGCGACAATAGTCTCCAAGCATGAGGTAGTGTTTGCCTTCAAACTTGCACAGCAATCGTCTACTAAGGACCTTGTGGTAACTGTATTGGCATTAGTGTTTCTTATCTCAGTGATGATTTAAAAACAATGCAGAACTGACACCTTGACACTAGATTAATTATGTCTTGTTGATATTTGGCTGCTGTGTGGACGAGGTGGCTCTTTCTCCACATTTAGTGAGACCTTGATGACGTTGTTTTGATGTTGCAGTTCTGCTTGTTGAATTAGGTATACTATGGATTTCTGTTGATATAATATTAAGCCTCATGCTCTAATAACTGTGTTCTGATTGTGTTGTATTTATGCATGAGCTGTTTACTTGTTTGTGCCCAGCAATTTGGTCACCCATTTCACATACATACACACACATACACACACACACACACACACACACACACACACACACACACACACACACACACACACACACACACACACACACACACACACACACACACACACACACACACACAAACACACACACACACACACACACACACACACACACACACACACACACACACACACACACACACACACACACGCACACACACACACAGACACACACACACACACACACACACACACACACACACACACACACACACACACACACACAGGCACATAGACACACACACACACATGCACACAGACAGACACACACACACACACACACACACACACACACAGCCACCCCCACACACATATAGGCCCACACAAAGACACAGACACACAGATGCATGCACGCACACAGACAAACACACACACACACACACACACACACACACACACACACACACACACACATATGCACCCATACAAAGACACAGACACACAGATGCATGCACGCACACAGACACACACACACACACACACACACACACACACACACACACACACACACATACACACACCCTTTGAATAACAGTTTGAAATTCTGAATAATTTTTCATAGCTTGTTTTAACTTTTGTAATCTTTTGGTAGTTACAGGTTTGTCGTCATGATGCATTGTACATAAGCTACAATATAAGTATTGGTATCTGATAATGCTTGGTCATGTGTAGTGTTTCTGCAACACTTAAAAGATATTTGTTCTGGAATTTAACCTTCTGAGCCTTTTGATCAGTCTCTGCCACCTTGGTTGCCTTTATTTAAGTCATAGGAATTTATTAGTGGATTTAGTGTTTCATGGTCAGTCTGGACTTGGAAACTCTCAAGCCCTATTACATATCATGAGAACGTTTTACACACATCCAAGGCACTCTTTTTGCTTTGCAAATATCACCTTCTCTGTCAGGATTCTGGAACAATAGGTAACATGACTCAGCACTTGTACACCTGTTTGAAGTAATGTTGCACCTGTACCAGAGCAACTTGCATCTACCATCAATGTTGTCTGTTTAATGGCATCATAGTATGCTTGCACTGGAGCTGTTGTCTCTTTAGTGACATCATAGTATGCTATCACTGGATTTATCTGATTAGTGACATCATAGTGTGATAACACTGGAGCTGTTACCTGTTTAATGACATCATAGTATGCTAATACTGGATTTATCTGATATGCAGGCACTGGAGCTATTGTCTATTTAGTGACATCATAGTTAGCTGGCACTGGAGTTGTCTGTTTAGTGACATCATAGTATGCTAGCATTGGAGTTGTCTGTTTAGTGTGATCATAGTATTCTAGAACTGGAGCTGTTATCTGATTAGTGACATCATAGTATGATAGCACTGGAGCTGTTGTCTATCCAGTGACATCATAGTACGCTAGCACTGGAGCTATTGTCAGCTTTACTAAAGGCTTGGGCTTAAGCATATCCCCAAGACTATGCTGCACAAGTCATTTTAAGGATGAAGCATTATAGAATAGTCAGGTACAAACTTGCACAGTTAGTTGATCAATGCTAAGGGTTGCCACATCTCAATCACACAAGGTGGATAGTGTAAATTGGCTACTGATCTTAATTTGGTTATATCTAGTTTGGTACCACTTACATTTATCTGGTGTCCAAAATACTGTAGGTATATTTTACCAAATCAGCATTTGTCAGTTTAATATCACTCAGAACGTCTGCTAGTCTGCAGCACAGCCTCTAACATCATGTGACATGCATTTGCTTGTCAGGACCAAATAGCAGGTTGTCATTCATTACAACACCATCACCAGTCCAGCACTTGAGAAAATCAGTCATTTTCCAGTAAAATATTTTAGTTGCTGAGGTTATATCGAATATGATTTTCTTAAGCAGAACCTCTTATAGGGTAATGAGGTTTGCCAGCTTTCCACTTTCTTTCTCTAAAGGTATTTACTGGAATCAACAGGAAACATCAATTGTGGAAAATACATTTGCAATAACAAGCGTGGGTGGTATATCTTTTAATTTAGCCACTGTGAACATTTCATGTACACCATAAAAAGTAAACTTTTTTAAATCAACACATATTGACACTTGCCCATTATTTTTAATTACTGGGAACATAGGAGCATAGCACTCAGTCAGGTCAGCTGCACTCTCAGTAATATCATGACTTTCCATTCATTTCAGTTCTGCTTCTACCTTGGACAATACATGAAAAAGCACTCAGCTTTACTGGTTCACAGTCAAGCAGGCCAGCTTCACCAAACACATCTTGTGTTCATGTGGGTTTCATCTGGGTGCTCTGGTTTCCTCTCACATTCCAATGACGTGTCTGGAGATTTTTCTCTCCGGGCTGCACCCCATTCGGACTTTCCCGGTAAACAAGTGTTAAATAAAATAAAAAATCTTCACTGAATTTATTTCTTCTACCTATTAAGCCCATTTCATATGCTGCAGCTCTGCAGAGCAGATTAGTTTTGTATGGACCATCAGGCACATAAACCCAAAACTCAGACTTGTGCCTCTTCTTTTCAGACATGGGTAGATGTTTACCAATTTAATTATGTTTAGCTGTAGGACTTCGAACTTCACTCTCTGCTTCATGCAACTGTAGATAGTTCTACAAGCTTTTATAAGTAGCACATGATACGATAGTAACATTGGCATATACATCTATCCTGAACTGAATGATCATTCTGGGTACAGGAATTGTAATTTGCCAATCTCCTTCTTCAACTGACATAGCAGTTAAATAAACCTAGGACAATGCTTTCTGCACATTATTTTTAGTTTCATTCACATTTTCAGAATCCACTTCTTTAATTGTCTTGCATGTGGTAGCAGAATGGTACAGTATTTTCCATGTCTTACATTTCCTGCCACGAGCAACATGCTGCTGTGACACGTTGTGGTAGTGGTCACACCTCATACATTCTCCAGGCTAACCCTTACTATGCTATTAGACCCTTTGCTTAATTTGACTAGCATTATGCTTTTTATAAAATGTGTTAACAGGTTTGCATTTTACCTCACAAAGAGCATTTACATGTTTAAATTAGCATTCTGGCTTTTTATAAATTCTGCTTCTCTGGCAATTTGTATTACTTTTTCTAAACATAGATTAATCTTTACTTGTAATTTCTAAGACACTTGTACATCAGCAAGCCCAAACACAATTCTGACTCTCTTGTTTTATCTTTTAGGCTATTAAACCTATAGTTTTGTGCTAGTTCATGTAAACACTTTAACACATTCACCCTTTGCTTTGTACACATGTGGAAACATTCTCTCTCCTCACGTATTATATTTCCTTTTCTTACAAAATTTTCATTTAGTTTACTAATTATTAACTCAAGTGTAACACTCTAGCCCTGTGTGAATGAAAAGGATCTGTACATGGCTTCATCTTCATGGCACATTGCATAGAGAAGTGTATTTATTTGGCTTTCCTCTGTTTCCTTATGTAATTTGGTCACCACATGAAATCATGCAAACCTCTTGTTTCCAGACAAACCTTCCAAAGGGTTTTGTGCCGATGGCTCTCGTGGCTTTATCATGACAGGACAAGTTTATTTATTCTGGACTGAACATATTGTATTCAGTAAAGTGAGGACTTTGTGAGGTAAAACAATGTTTTAAACAAATTAGTACTGCGGTGGTGGTGCTGCGGTAGCGTTGTCGCCTAACAGTAAGACTCTGTCCTGTTCGATTCTCAGCTAGAGTGTCTTCTGTGTGGAGACATGCATGAATGGACATACTTTCATTGAAGGTTGTGCGTCAGGGCTGGCAACTCGGCAAGTAAAAATCTACTGCCACTCATTAGCGGACCGGAGTTCCGCTGTGGCGACCCCTAACCGGGAAAAGCCGAAAGACACAACAAGACTGTGAGCAGCTGTGATCACCTGTGACAGTGTGGCATGGTTTTACAACTGATACAGTGTTTTTGTTTCTCATTAATCAAAACTATCATGGTTCTGACCCCATGCCAGTATCTCTTCTGTTTTTTCCTGAATAATTCATTGGCTGATGTTGGGATGAACCAAAGGTTCACGCTAACATGTAACTTTGATCCATAACATAATGGCAGCTCAGTAGAAACAATGTTAACACTTCAGCATCTTGTATCCAACAAACACTAGCTTACAAGTTACATTGTATCCTAGGTGTTTTCATTAGCCATAATATGGGAACTACTATGTTACATATACAATGTATACAGGCACTTGACCAGCTTTATATCTGTTATCATCACAAAGGTAGAAAAAGTTTTTATCACTTACTTATTCAATACCACTTGTGGTCCAGTCTCAGAAGGCATTTAGGGGCATCATTCTCAACCTCCAAGCACAAGAAATCTGGGCAAAGTCTAAAATAATGAGGGGACAAAGGCCGAAAGATTGGGGCAGATTTTAAATATTGTACATATAGAATTAAAAAGAAATGCTAGAATAACAGGATTTATACACTTTCAGATATGGCACGTGCCACTGCTATGGCATAACTGTGTGTACAGAGCTTTCCAGAATGAACAACTTAGTATCAGATACCTACAGTGGCAGTATTGTAACTGCTATGTTTCATAAAGCTGAAATCTGTAAAGCATGATGTTAATAATGTTTTATTACCAGGAGACAAGACCGCTGTCTTGGGTTACAGTAGATAAAGGGGCAGCATGAAATGGTGCAAGCCTGTCAGAGTCCAGTGTGTTCTGACCATCTGAAACTTGTTGCATGAAATGGTGCAAGCCTGTCAGAGTCCAGTGTGTTCTGAACATCTGAAACTTGTTGCATGAAATGGTGCAAGCCTGTCAGAGTCCAGTGTGTTCTGACCATCTGAAACTTGTTGCATGAAATGGTGCAAGCCTGTCAGAGTCCAGTGTGTTCTGACCATCTGAAACTTGTTGCATGAAATGGTGCAAGCCTGTCAGAGTCCAGTGTGTTCTGACCATCTGAAACTTGCTGCATGAAATGGTGCAAGCCTGTCAGACAGTCCAGTGTGTTCTGACCATCTGAAACTTGTTGCATGAAATGGTGCAAGCCTGTCAGAGTCCAGTGTGTTCTGACCATCTGAAACTTGTTGCATGAAATGGTGCAAGCCTGTCAGAGTCCAGTGTGTTCTGACCATCTGAAACTTGTTGCATGAAATGGTGCAAGCCTGTCAGACAGTCCAGTGTGTTCTGACCATCTGAAACGTGTTGCATGAAATGGTGCAAGCCTGTCAGAGTCCAGTGTGATTTGACCATCTGAAACTTGTTGCATGAAATGGTGCAAGCCTATCAGACAGTCCAGTGTGTTCTGACCATCTGAAACCTGTTGCATGAAATGGTGCAAGCCTGTCAGAGTCCAGTGTGTTCTGACCATCTGAAACTTGTTGCATGAAATGGTGCAAGCCTGTCAGAGTCCAGTGTGTTCTGACCATCTGAAACTTGTTGCATGAAATGGTGCAAGCCTATCAGACAGTCCAGTGTGTTCTGACCATCTGAAACTTGTTTAGACTTCAGATTTTCCTGTAGCTTTACTGTTGTATTTTTTCACCTTCAATTAATTGGATTCAGCTGAACTGTGTTAACATAATCCTAAAAACAGTGAAACGTGAGCTGAACTACTGATTTTGTTCATGCTAAAGCTACACTGGAAAAAAAAAAAACTTTTTTAATGGCATGCAGTATAGAGTTCTTTTTACCTGAAATTGCCATTAGCTCTGGAATTTGAATGCATGGCATTTTGAGATGTGCGTACATATTTTTCATGGAATTTCATAGCCATCATAATTTTCTTTGATTGCTCATCTTAAGACAATTACTATGAGATTTTTTAATTTTCATGTCTGGAAATATTTTGCAAAACAATTTTCGTGATATTATAACACCAAATATTCTATAGCAGAAACCATGTCACACCAACACTATAGACTGTGTAACTGTAACAATAAAGGCAACCCTGGAACATATAACAATTGTTGGAGTGTAAAGACCACCAAAGTCAAATGCTGATGACCTAGAGAAATTCATACATTTCTTGCATGAAACACAGGAGGGAAGAATAATATAAGCTGGGGACTTAAATTTACCAGAAACAGACAGGAATAATATTGATTCCACAATGTTAGTAAGGAAATTATTCACAGCGTATATTCAGGAACAACAATTGCTTAAGATTGTAAAAAAACTACCAGGGGACAGAACATACTAGACATTGTTTGTGTTCCTAAAGTAATTACTGTAACTTCAAGTCAAGTTTTACCACCATTGATGTGCAGTGATCATGGGGTTATAAAGGTTAATTTCTTGCTAGATAAATCTGCTAAACTAAAATCCAAGCCAATGCACAGAAGGCAATTTACAGCTTATATGGAAGCAAAACAGTCACTATGTAAAATCAACTGGAGTGAGATGTTCAGTGGAAAAACTGTAGATGGAATGTGGAATGTTTTGAAAGAGAAATTGTGAGTGCTAAAACTCAAAAAAATGTTTAACATCAGGATCTAGGCACGCAACATCAGGGGGTATATTTCCCTAAGAACAAGATATCTGATTAAGGTGAGAGACAAAAAATATAAGAAATGGAAGAGACGTTGAACTACAACTTTGAAAACTGAAATAAACAAGTTGGACAAACAGATTAAGCATAATGTGAGATAAGATCAAGAAAACTTTGAAGAAAATTTATATAAAGATATTGAGGATAATAGAAAACCTTTTTATAGATACATAAGATGTGGAAGGAGTAAAGCCACAGAAATTGATAAATTGTGTAGAGATTCTAAAATGTATTCTCAGACACAACAGATTACAGATATATTTGCAAAATCTTATGCAAAACAGTTTGGCTCCACAAAAGGGGTGATAAGTTGTCCTAGTGACATCCAGGTAACCCCAGATACTGGAATCAAATTAGATTATATTGAAAAAGAACTGTGCAAACTGGATCCAAACAAAGCACAGGGAGGAGACGGAATAAGTAACAATGACCTGAGAACACTTGCAAGAACTTATGGTACCATTATATCTATTATTTACTAGGTCATATAAATATGGAGAGATTGCTCATGATTGGAGACGTACGCTTATTAAACCTGTTTTTAAGGGAAAGGGGAGTAGGACAAACCCAGAGTCATACAGACCGTTAAGTCTACTTTCATGTTGTGGAAAAATAATGGAGAAGGTAATACTGGATAAGTTATTGTCAAAACTGGATAGGTTGGGACTTGAAACCATATATCAGCAGGCATATGTTGAAAACAGATCTATTACCACCTGTAACATGATGTTCTATAACAATATAATGACAGCTATGAATGAAAAAGTGTGCTGTGATGTAATTGATATAGATTTAACTTTAGCATTTGATAGGCTCATACACATAACACTGATAAAAAATAGTACAACTAGGTATTGATGCACTCTTGATAAGATGGATAGCTGCATGGATTACAAATAGGGCATGACAAGTATCATACAGCAACTAGACAGGCAAAATCATTGGTTACAGTCAGGGTGTCCCACAGAGCTCTGTCCTAGGCCCTTACTTGTTTAGATTATATCCTATAGACCTTTTTCATCTCAGGTGTTCTACAGTCTATATGCAGATGACCTGAAATTGGGTAAACTGATTATATGTGTTACAGATAAGGCATGTCTGCAAAATAACTTGACTAAATTGACCATTTGGGCACAGGAGAATAATATGTTGATAAATACATCAAAAAAGTAAGCATATGATATTTGGGAGACATAAATTGAAAGGTGAATATTTAATATAGCACACAGCAATTGAAACTGTAGACTCATTTAAGGACCTGGGTATATGGGTAGCTTCAGCTATGAGTTTTTCTACTCATATCAACCAATTAGATAATGATAGTTATAGAACTATTGGTTGTATAAAAAGATTTATAAAGTTTAGGAAATCAAAAATAATGAAGTCATTGTTTGTTAGTTACATTAGACCCAAACTTGAGTATGGAATAATAATATGGAAACCCTATAAGAAAACAAGCATGAGTAAACTGGAAAGAGTACAGCGGAAATATATCAAGGGCATCCATGGATGTGAAAATCTAAGTTATTATGAAAGACTGAAATATCTGAACTTGAGTTGTACAGTGACTCAGGAGATGTTATTCTGTTATATAGGTCATTTAGGGACAGCTACCTCTGGGAATGTTTGGGGTTAACATAAAGTACTAGAGAATCATCAGATAACACATGTAGGAGATTCTGTAGGAAGGAGAAGTTACTAATTGGTTCTGTGACAGAGTAGGTGATGCATGAAACAGAATACCAAATTACATTAAAGTACTAGAGAATCATCAGATAACCTATGTAGAAGGTTCTATAGGAAGGAGAAGTTACTAATTGGTTCTGTGACAGAGTAGGTGATGCATGGAACAGAATACCAAATTACATTAAAGTACTAGAGAATCATCAGACAACCTATGTAGAAGGTTCTATAGGAATGAGAAGTTACTAACTGGTTCTCTGACAGAGTAACTGATGCATGGAACAGACACCAAATTACATTAAAGTACTAGAGAATCATCAGATAACCTATGTAGAAGGTTCTATAGGAATGAGAAGTGCACTAACTGGTTCTGTGACAGAGTAACTGATGCATGGAACAGACACCAAATTACATTAAAGTACTAGAGAATCATCAGACAACCAATGTAGAAGGTTCTATAGGAATGAGAAGTGCACTAACTGGTTCTCTGACAGAGTAACTGATGCATGGAACAGAATACCAAATTACATTAAAGTACTAGAGAATCATCAGACAACACATGTAGGAGATTCTATAGGAATGAGAAGTTACTAACTGGTTCTGTGACAGAGTAACTGATGCATGGAACAGACTACCAAATTACATTAAAGTACTAGAGAATCATCAGACAACCTATGTAGAAGGTTCTATAGGAATGAGAAGTGCACTAACTGGTTCTGTGACAGAGTAGCTGATGCATGGAACAGAATACCAAATTACATTAAAGTACTAGAGAATCATCAGACAACCTATGTAGAAGGTTCTATAGGAATGAGAAGTGCACTAACTGGTTCTGTGACAGAGTAACTGATGCATGGAACAGACTACCAAATTACATTAAAGTACTAGAGAATCATCAGACAACCTATGTAGAAGGTTCTATAGGAATGAGAAGTGCACTAACTGGTTCTGTGACAGAGTAACTGATGCATGGAACAGACTACCAAATTACATTAAAGTACTAGAGAATCATCAGATAACCTATGTAGAAGGTTCTATAGGAATGAGAAGTGCACTAACTGGTTCTGTGACAGAGTAACTGATGCATGGAACAGACACCAAATTACATTAAAGTACTAGAGAATCATCAGACAACCTATGTAGAAGGTTCTATAGGAATGAGAAGTGCACTAACTGGTTCTGTGACAGAGTAACTGATGCATGGAACAGACTACCAAATTACATTAAAGTACTAGAGAATCATCAGACAACCTATGTAGAAGGTTCTATAGGAATGAGAAGTGCACTAACTGGTTCTGTGACAGAGTAACTGATGCATGGAACAGACACCAAATTACA